>NC_060278.1:107862847-107996263 GCF_021613505.1 Equus quagga | reverse complement strand
CGGCTTCCCTCTGTCCCCAGCCCATGAATACTCAGTGTCTCTCTGGAGTTGCTGAGGAAACTCCTTCTCACGTTGGGGAGCATTCGGAAGTGCAAACACATTAGCAGGTCTCCAGCCTCTGAATAACACAGGGTGCTAAGTTCCAGGGGCACCTTTGCTGCCTGTGAGGCATTAGCAGTTAATTAGTGAAAAATGTTTCCGCACATCTGCCTAGGGAAATACAACATGCAGCTACAGGGCAGGAGGGAGGCCGCCAGAGGTTCCTAAAGGATGGATGAGGCAGACACCTGCTGCCATCAGACACCTGGAGCTCCAAGTCTAGGCTCCAGCCACCTCCTGTCTCTGGTCCCTTAGGCCACTCCACCCCTCTCCAAGTCCCCTCTCAGGCTCAGGACAGTCAGTGCACTTGTCCCCCAGTACCCAACCCCACCCACCTTCCCCATCGACAGATCACTCAAACCTACAAGTCAGGCACTGTCCGAGAACAAGGCAGTAAGGGATACCAACACTGTGGCTGAGCTCACCGAGCTTATGGGCTAATCTCCATGCCTGGTGCAGGGCCAAACCCTTTACTCATAATAGCCCCGATCACTCTCAGATATCACCCTGGGATGTACTACTGTTTATTGCTGTCATCTGTCTTTCCCAGTGGGACAAACGTACGCTCCATGAGAACAGGAACTGTGGCCGTCTTGTTCATCACACGTCCCTGGCACCTTTTCTGGTGCCTGGCACCCAGGAGATGCTCAAATAAACACCTGCTCAACCTGTGAATCTGGGATTCAGCACTGCCGGTGCTGGAGTCAGGATCTGGCCCCCATCCATCTGACTCCAAAGTCCACCCCTCTTAGTGATGTCAGGCATTTCTGCTTCCTTGTCTTCTGGCCACTGACCTGTCCCTGTCTCCTTCCACTTCACCAGGACACTTTTCCCCCAAAACACAGGAAGGAAAGGCCCACCTCACCGGGGGAGTGAGGTCAGGCACCAGGTACCGCATGCTGAGTGGCTGCCCTCATAGGGAAGACAGGCACCATCTGTATCAGACAATACTGGAACAAGACTTTGTTTGCTTCATTCATTCATTCATTCATTCATTCACAAACTCATTCATCAAGCATCAGCTGAGGCCGGCTGTGTGCCAGGGCTGCTCTGAGTTTGAGACAGAGCAGTAAACACGATCAACATGCTGTCTCGCTCTGCATGAAGCTCACCTGCTTACGGAGAGGAAGAAAACAAACAAGGAGACAGTGAGATAACTCTAGAATGTGACATGAGCTACGAAAGAGGCAAACAAGAAGTCAGAATGTGGACCAAAAGAGAGTGGCCTCGACTTCTTCAGTGAGTCCTTCCCTGCCCAAAAGAACCTGTCTGGCAATCCTTAGAGACCATCTTCTGTGAAAAGGCACTGTGCCAGGCCTGGGGCAGAAGGAAGAGGTGTGGAGACGGCCCTGCCCTGGTGGGCTCACTGACTGCCGAGAAAACCAAAGAGCATGGATCCCAGGAGGAACCCAGACAGAGGACAACAGCTGCAGAGGATGCAATTCTTCCTGCCTTGGGGTGGGAAACTCTGGGAAGCTGGTGGGGGCACAGGACATTTGAGTTGGGCCTTGGAGGTTGAGTAGGAGTTGAATAAAAGGTACAAATCCACAAAAGCATGACAGTACGTGGTGTGGGGGGGATGGGGAACAATGCAGGGAAGCAAGATCTGACGTTCCCAATCTCTGACATTCAGAAGCCCAGTAAAATTGCCACATATAAAATTGGGATCCACACAGAGATGCCAACTTTCTATGGTGCCAATTAATGACTACCACATGCACACAAATACACATACACAAAACTATCATCTATTATCATCACCAGTGACTATAAATAATTAGAAAGAATATAATCTCAAAGTAAGAAAATAACCTTTTAATTAAATACATATTGATAAATGAAAAAATAACAGTGCTGTGTTATCCTTAGTACTCCTAACTAGTTGGCATGGGTCTGTGTACTTGAATCTAAAAACTCTGGGGCTAGAACTCACGGTTTCTGGATCAGAGGGGATGGAGGGGAGGCTAGGGCCTGGCCAAGAAGAGCTGTGAGTGGCCATGACAGGAGCCGTGAGGGCATGGGAATCACTGAGGGACCTGGCATGAGACAAGCACTGTGGAAAGACCACATAGAATGTGGATGGCAGATGGCAGACCAGAGGTGGGGGGCGCAGGGTGCAAGGCTGGAGGCAGGGAGCCCACTGCAAGGGGAAGGCAAGGGCGATGAGGCCAGCAGGGAAAGGAGGGAGGAATCATCAGAGCTGGATGAGAAACCAGTGTGGGGCATTAACATATGGAAGAGTCAAGAAAACCAAGGTTTGTTTTGTTGTCCTTGTCATCAGCAACAGCAGCATCATATTGAGCACCTGCTGTATGACTAACTCCATTCTAAGCATTTAACATGAATTAGCTCGTTCCATTCCCATCCAGACCCTGAAGGCAGGTCACTATTTTCATCACCCACATTACAAGTTGGAAAATGGAGGCACAGAGATGTGAAATATTTTCCCAGGTCACACAGCTAAAGTGACAGAGCGGCCTTGGAAGTCAGGGCATCTGCTCCAAAAGCCCTCATCCTAACCCCTGGGTTAGACCCCGCAGAGCAGATGATAACAGCGCTGTTATCCAGAGTACGGGAGGAGGGAAGAGAAACGGGGGTAGGGCAGGGATGATAATTAAAGCAGCATATACTAAAATCATGGGAGTTAGGGTCAAAAGACCAATGGCTTGTGTCCAGGCTGCAAGAGATGTGGCTCGATGGCCATCTACAAAGAAAGTGCTGGATGTTTATAGACCCATCACCAGGACGGGCCCGAGCCTCCAAAACCAATTCAAAATGGATTTCACGTCTCCTAGATGTAAAAGTATCCTTGATTTGACCTTCACTCCTCCTGGAAAATTTCTGAGTAACAACTGAAGAGTGGGGTATTTTCGGAGCACTGATCAAGAGAAGCAGAACCAGGACCACACTTCCAGGAAGGAGCGAAGTGGCTCACGTGATCCCGCTGCTCAGAATGGAGGAAGGAACGGGTCACGGGGTGGAGTGGGGGCAGGGAGGGATGCAGGAAGATGAGGAGTTTATTCAAAACGGGGGGAAAACTCCTACAGGGCTATGGCTTTATTCCCAGAAACTCCGCAGACTTTTTCCTTCAGCCCTGCGAGCGTATCCATCTGAGCCTGTGACCCACTACAGCCCTCTGTGGTGGAAACACTGCAGCCTTTCCAGCTTGGACGAAACAGGGACCCCAACAGAGGCTCTCCCTCCTCCGGAGCCCAGCACAGAACTAGACACATGCAGTGAATGAACGAAGGAGTGAAGAAATGAATGAATGAAAGACACTGATCCTGTAGTAGGATCCAAATCAGGTCAATGGTTATTAACAACGACCAGGCACCATCTCTCTGCCCCTTGGCTGGAGCTCATCGCAATTCCTAAGCAAGTTCCAGGCCTCATGCTGGGCCATCGTTTCTCCCGGCTGCCACCTAAGCCACCCTTAACGCAGAGGGCATCTCCCTTCTCTCCCTTGTTCATTAGTCGGAGGTGCTGAGAAACAGAAAAGGAAGAATAGGAGTCTAGCTGAGCTTTGTCGTGAATGATGGGCCCCTGGGATATTGTGAATTGAATGAATGCTTAATCATAGGAGAAAATATTTTTGAATGCTCAAGGAGAGGCCATCAAATTCTTTTGGGTGTTTATTCCAAGCAAACAACCCCAGGAGGCAGGGACTACATTTTCAGCTCCATCTTACATTTAGGAAGTGGAGGCTTTTGGGGGAGGCCATGTGTGAAGTCACACAGCTAGTAAGTGGCAGGTCTAGCATTCGCAGCCAGGTTCTCTAACAAAGTTCGTCATCTGGGCGGACACCAATGTTTCCCATAGCGTGTTCCATGGCCCCCTAGCATGGGAGATGCTTTGTGGATGAAGACAGTTGGGAAAACACTGTCTATACTAAAAGGCTTCCTTGAAGAGCCCTACCACATATTATCATAGTAAAGGCTCTGAGAAGTCCTGCAGGAAACAACCGTATTCAGCTGCTTAGCAGCTTTTCCAGAACAGATGGATCGGGCAATCCATATCTACACCTTGCTGCCCAGGCAGCAACAACCACACAAAAGCTGTCAAATGGAGTTTGAGCAATAAACCTGAGATGAAGCAGTATGAATGTACCCCTGCTTAGTAGTGTTAATGACAATTTATTTTGGGAACATAAAAGTCTTTTCTTCAATATCTGTATTCCAGAGATAATAGGGTTCTCTAAGACTTTAGCAGAAGTTGGGTCTCAAAATTTCTCAAGCCTCTGAACTTTTTCCAGCTATCCAAGGGCACCCTACACAGCAACGGTGCTGAAATTAAGACTAGATAAACAGACGTCATTTATGCCTCTGACACCAGTGGAAAAATCAAGACATTATTAAAGTGGCTTCTTTTTTCCTCTTGTGTATTGTGAAAAAGACAGCACATAAAAAAAGCCAGCCCATCTGTTTCGTATCAACCCCATCATTCTGCCAATGGTCGCTGGTGCCTGCCAGACATAGGGCCAGTTCCTCAAATGGAATCAGCTGAAGTCTGATCTAAGTGGATCTAAAAATGCTGCCCGGCATTTGGAACCAGGAGTTAAAACATGAAGATGATGGGGCCGAGAGGGAGAAAGGTGGAATGTGAAAAACTGGCTCAGTCATCGTCATCACTGTCCTGGGTGTTACCAAGCTTAGCAGCACGCTCTGCAATGTGCACACAAGCAAACGCACACAAATTCTTTTGCAAGAATCCCAAAGAGTTTGCAAAGACTAAAAGCTGCTCTTAGAGACATCCTCCTAAAGGTCCTATTTGTCAGAGACGATAAAAAGAAGCATTTCTGAGAGAGGATAAACGGTAAAGTAACAGCTCAGGAGACTGGCGTTGTAGTACGAATTTGGACAAATAATATCGCCCAGCATCTTCAGAGTCTGAGTTCCAACCCTGACTTTCTAAACCCACGGTGTAAAGTGAGGTTCTTATACAATTCCAGTCAAAGCTGAAGGATAAATGTTAATTTTTAAAATATGCATACTTTAGCATTTTTCAGAGGAATTAAACACATTTTAAATGCTGGGAAGATTCTGAGCCAACAGATTTGTATTTTGAAAATGTGTCCTACACTCATTTTGCTCAGGTCAGACACAGGCAAATGGTTTCCTGAAATGGGCCAGATAGTAAATATCTTCGGCTTCACGGGCCATGCAATCTCTGCGCATCTACTCAACTCCGTGGCTGCAGGAAGGCAGCAGTGGATGACATGTAAATTAATACATGTGGCTATGTTTTAATAAAACTTTATTTACAAAAAGCAGTGGCAGGCAGACTTGGTCCATGGGCTGTCATTTGCCAATTCCTGCCTTAACTGGTCCTTGTGGAAATGTCTTCAGGGAAAAGGCACTACAGGACACTCTCAGGAGAAAGAGGAAGAGAAGGAAGGGTCTTGATCCAGAGCCCTTACCTCTGCCCTGCCTCTAACCCCAGGGGTCCAGGCAAGCATCATGCCCCCCACCGAACTCCGCAGCCTTCCCCCTAGTTTCCAGCATCCGCTAATCCTCCCCTGCTAATAAGCAAACAGAGCCTTGCATCACAGCCCTGCTTAACATCATAGTGGCTCCTAGGATGAAATACAAAAGCCCATCTGTGACCCCAGAGTCCTGGCCTCCGCTTTCTTAAGCTTATCTCATGCCATGCCATGCCTCTCCCTACTCTCCAACTGTTATCTGTCTCTTTTCCGAACCTCACTCAAGCTCTCTCCCACCACAGGGCCACCTCCCATGCCAATCCCTCTGGAGGCAACACTTTTCCCTGAAGACTCCTACTCATCCCTCATAGTCCCATTCTCCACACACCACCTATTAGGTTTCCCAGTTCTTTTTTCCACCATAGCCTTCAGCACAATGTATAAATAGCTATTCATTCTCGTGTTCATTAGTTTAATGTCCATCTTGGCTATGTGACCATCAAATCAGAGATCAAACGTGTCCTGTGTAACTGCCTCCACAGGCCCTAAAAGGGAGCCCAGCAGGGTACCAGCAAGGGCCCAGCAAGTATTTGAGAACCAAAAGGAAAGGAGCCGCCGATTCTCCTGCTTGAGTTCACAGCCCCCACCTACGGGGAGCTGGTCCAGGCTCAGCCGGAGCTTACGATCCCAGCAAGACAGGGCACGGTTCTCAGGGTTGACCGAGTCGGGCTCCTTCATGAATCTCTGGGTTTTTCCACCACATGACATTTTTGCCTGGCTCTGCCTCCTTCTGGTACCTCAGGGGGCATCGGCAGCAGCTCACTGAGAACTTTCACCCCAGAGCAAAGGATGTTATGCTTGAAGACCTGCAAGTGTCTGTGCTCTTGACATCGTGGCCACTTGCTTTACCACAGGCCTTGTCCTGCCCCGGGCTCCTCTGGTGACTGTCACGAAAGCAACAGAACAACATAGAGATAGCCCAACAGCCAGCAAATCCGTATAGTGCGTGCTTTCTGGAACAATCAACAGTGGGTGACAGGGGCTAGTCCTGGGAAGACGCTCCCACAGATGACACCTGTCTGCTCAGAGCGTCGGTAAAGACCTCCCACTGCTGTTGGGAAACAGCGCCCTTGGGACCCCCAGGGAGGGCCAACCCCAGTTGGTGGGTGCATGGCTAACTCCCCCAGCCCAGCCATCATCCTCCGTCATTCTGGGGCCCAGGGGGCCATGCTGGGGAGGCAGCCAGCTCTGTCTACTCCCCACTGGACTGAACGACTCACCCTTCAGTCCACCCTCCTGAGCATCTACTCCATGCCTGAGACCTGGCCCCCGCCCTCCCAGTCCCAGGGTCTGGGGGTGGGGGTGTGGTGACAGTCAGCTGAGTGGACACTTAGGACACAGTGACTTTACTCCTTCCCCCCTCCCCTGCCCATCCACCCTGGCCCTGGTCACCTGGTCAATGTGCAAACCTTGTAATCACCCTAAAATTACAAACCTGTTAGGGACCCCACATCTCAAAGCCATGGGAATCATAAATAGGGCTCAGATGATTGCCACGGGGAGGCACTGCGTTAGCTGACAATGAAAAGCATTCTCCTCCTCATGTCAGAGCACACGAGAAATTGTGCAAATTCTGGATTCGGTGGCAGCCCTGTTCTTCCAGGCACGTCCAGGAGGCCCCGGGCAGGACACTGGATGTGTGCTGACCCCACAGCTGGCACCACCAGGTGCTCCTGGGTCCCTGCATCCTTTCACCGTGTCTGTGGTCCCTGCCGGCTTCCGTGTGAGAGAGAAGGCAGGGCTGGGGGTCACGAGGCTGGCTGGCCTGAGCCGAGGGTTGACTGGCACAAGTAAAGCCCAGCCCCCAGCCTCCCTTAGGGACAAAATGGAGGAGCTGCTCCGAATCCAGAGTCCCCTGTGGGATCCGGCTGCAGCTGCCCTCCACACCACCCTCTGCTGGCGTCCTCCCCTGCCCTGTGTGGCTCCCCCCATTTTTACCACTCTCTTCTGGGAGCACTTTTTTATGAGTTACTTGCCCTCAAACCCTTATCCCCGGGTCACCCTGCAAAAACCACAAACTAAGACAACCCTACTCTGTGCGAGGCGCTGGGGTGACGGTGACAAGCAAAACTATACATGGGGCCTGCCATCCCTGGGCCCACATCTCCCCTGGGCTAAGAGCCTCCCTGGGCCCATGGTCTCCCTGGGCTAATGACCTCCCCTGGGCCATGGCCTCTCCAGGCTCACGGCCCCCCCGGGCTAACAGCCTCCCTGGGCCCATGGTCTCCCCGGGCTAACGGCCTCCCCAGGGCCATGGCCTCTCCAGGCTCACAGCCCCCCCGGGGCTAACAGCCTCCCTGGGCTTACAGGTATCAATCAACAAATCCAATGCATAACTGCATCGTGACAGCCCAGACAAGCATTCTGAGGGAGTGGGAGAGCTATACGAGAGCATGTAATGGGGGACTGGACCCACTTCCTAGAGGAGGTGACACAAGCTCAGATGAGGATCAGTTGGGCTGAGCACTTTTCATTCAGAAATAAACAATGTGCAAAACCACCTGGAAAGGTAGCTTGGAATATTCACATTCACACCTTTCTCCAAAAATCTCCCCTGCCTGTTTATCTCACCTACATTTCCATCAGGAGCCACGTGGCAAAGAGACAAGTTTAGTCCAGAAAGCCTAAGTGACTGGCCGAGGATCACACAGCAGTGGGTGACAGTCCTAGATATGAACATGAGGCTTCCAGTCTTCCCGGGGAAGGAGGTCTCTACAGGGCTCTGCTGCTCACCCACCCTGTAGGCTGCCCGGACTTGGGTACCATAAAGTGCACATCTTGTCCAGCAGCTTCTTGCAAACTTGAGAGAGACTGTGGGCCCCAAGTGACCCCAGGCCTCCCCACTGAAATGACTTTTCAAAAGTCATTACTCTCAAACTCCCTGTATAAATATAAAATGTTGAAAGGTCCTTGGTCACAGCTCCCAGCCTAATGAGCAAATTCCCAAGTGGAAGTTTAAACGCTTTGTGGAAACTGAGTCCTTGGGGACCGCTCGGGTCTGGGCCTCAGAAATCATTTCCTTCCTCGTCCATTAAGTAAATGAAGTGAAGCTTGAGAGCATCCATCCTTCCTGCGGGTTGCAGTGAAGCTGGGAGAGGAGAGAGCAAGAAGACACTGCTCCTAAAGGCTTCCTCACCCTCGGGAGGAGAGGCGCGCTGGACAGCACTGCTCCTCAGCAGCTGGCAAGCGTGGTGGGCACTATCGTTAGGCACCTCTTCTGTAAATTGACAGGCAATTGCTCAGGGCAGGACAAAGATGTTTAGGGACAATCACAAGTGTGGGTGAGGATACGGGAAGGTGGATCCCTCAATGTATCACTGGTGGGAATGCAAAAGGGGGCAGCCACTGCGGAAAACAGTCTGGCAGTTTCTGAAGCACTTGAACGTGCAGTTGCCATATGACAATTCCACTCCCAGGTGTGTACCCCGAAGAACTGAAAACATGCGTCCACACAAAAACTTGTACAGGAATGTTCACAGCAGCATAATAGCCAAAAAGTGGGAAGAAAAACCAAACGTCCATCAAATGATGAAGGGATAAATAATCCATACAATGGAATATTATTCAGCCATAAAAAGGAATGAAGTATTAACACATGCTACAACATGGAAGAACCTTGAAAACACATGCTGAGTGAAAGAAGCCAGTCACAAAAGACCACATACTGCATGATTCCACTTATATGAAATGTCCAGAATAGGTAAATCCATAGAGATAGAAAATAGATCATGAGATGCCAGGGGCTTGGGGAGGGGGAAATGGGGAGCGATTACTTAATGGGGATGGTTTCTTTCTGGGGTGATGATAATGTCCTAATACTAGATTGTGGTGACAGTTGCACAACTCCATGAACATATGAAAAGCCATCGACTTGTATTCTCTGCATGGGTGACTCGTATGGTATGTGAATTACAGCTCAATAAAGTTGCTAAAAAAAAGAAAAACACAAGATGGTTAGGGGTCGTCCACACCCTCTCTCAGGTCCTTCTCTGAGCTGGTTGAGAGCCAAGGGGGTCTTTCCCAACCTCTCTGGATAGGAGTCTCTTTGATAACGGATAGAACCCAGGACCCAGGACTGACTCCCACGAGCTGAGGTCTTCACTGCCCATGAGCAGAAGTTCCACATCGAAGCGAGCATGAGCATTTGCCAACCTCTCCCAAAGCTGGCTGGGTTTCTCTCCCTGAGGAGTACCACTCAAGACAATTCACCCTCTTCTGTAGCACGGATGACAGCAAGAGCTCACCCAGCTCTGCCCTGACCAACCTCCATTCCTGCTGCTCCCCAATCCAATGACCACAAAGAAGCAGAGTGATGGTCAAACACACAAATCAGGCCCGGCCATGCCCTGCTTAAATGCTCTAGTGGCTTCCCCCACATTCAGGATCAAACCCAAACTACTGGAGAACCCTCTGACTCCACTTGGTACCTTCTCTACCTTTTTCCCTCCATTCCAGCCACCCTGACTATGCTCTGCATTCCTTGAGCATGCCCAGATTGATGCTGCCTCGGGGCCTTTGCACCAGCTGTCCTCTCTACCTGGAATGCTCTCCCCCAACACTGCCACATAGCTGAGTCCTCAGCCCCAAATCTCTACTGCACCAAGGGCTATCCTTCCCCACTCACCTTCTCTAGATGGCTTTCCTGTACCTTCCACAGCTCACTCTGAGACTTCACCTTGTTTCATTTTCTTTGGGGCACATACCGCTCTCCAGTGTAGTCTTGTGTATTTATCTGTTTACTTCCCCACAGGAAAACAAGCTCCTTGAGAGCAAGGACTCTGCCCATCTGTCCACCATTGTATACTGAGGGCAGCAGGGGCTCAAGAAATTTCTCTTGGATGCAAGTCACCTCTGCTCAAATCCGGCTGCCCTCAGGATGGGAGACCAGTGGGCCACAGTGTCCCCTGAGGGTCTGGTCCTGCCTCCTCTCCAGCCTCATCCCTCATCACCCAACCAGACTGGCCACTTCTTGGACGGACAGCGTCTCTGTTCTTTTGCTTCAAGACGTTCACACCTGCTTTCCCTTATAAAACTCTTCTCCCCTCCTCTTGGCCTGGCCAACTCCTCCTCTGGGTCACAGATTAAATTTCACTTCTCCCCGAAAGCTGTTCCCTGCGTCAGGGCTGGGCCCCACCCCGCGCACTCACAGCCCCGCTATCGTCGCGCCCTTTCACTGTGCCCCACACAGAGCCCTGGAATTGCTGGTGTCACTGCATCTCTCGCTGGAAGGACTCCACTAAGGCAGAGAGACAGGTGTGTCTCGCCCATCACCGTCAGTCGGGGCAGAATCTCACGCTGAGTCCTCAGGAGGGACCTCTTGAGGGAACAGCGGCCGTGCTGAGTTCATCCCGCATAGCGTGGGGTATCACTGCCAAGCTTGGGTTCCACGGGCCAGAATGCACTGGCTGTGAATGCAAGCTCTTGTTAACCGTTGAAACTTGGACAAGGTACTTAACCTCTCCAACCCTAAGTTTCCTGTCATCTGTGGAATGGGGATGACACCAGGACCTGCCGCAAATGGCTGCTGTGAGGATTGAAGGCGTTCACGCACGTGGAAGGCCTCGGACGGCGTCTGGCACGCAGCAGTGCTTAACGAACCTTAGCTCCCATCACACCAAGAAGGTTATCAGTTTTCTAGGCTCCTCGAGTGGCCTTCCTGTATCACAGTCTTTGGCACCCAGTAGGCACTCCATAAATATTTGTTGAACGAATGAAGATACCACAGAGACCCTGGGCAAAAGAGCACGATTTTCAAGGGAATCACGAAAAGCAAACACTTTCGTCAAGTTGTTAATTTTCAACAGAATGGACATTCCCTTCCAAAATCAAAACATCAAAGATAATGACAGAAAAATCAGCAGTTCCCTTGGGAATCTGCAAGGACTGGGTTGCTTTTAGGAGAAGTGGCCACTACGGAAAGATTCTCAAGACACTGCGAAGAAGAACAATGCTTTTCAAAGATCTGGAGAGAGATGGACAGCAATCAACATGCAGAAGAGCCGCTGTCCTCAGATCAGAGTCGCAGAGAAGGGCACGCAGCTCCCGCTCCTGTCTGGAGGGGGAGCAGGCTGAAGGAGGGGATCAGCCTGAAGGCACGGACAGAGGGGGGCACCGAGCCTGGCAGTGGCCAAGGGAGGCAATCCGCTGTGTGCCCCTGGTGGGGCCCGCCAGAGACAACATTCCCGGACCAGCTCACAGCGTGTCCCCTCAAGAAGCAAAGGGGGCAGGAACTGAGGGACAAAAGAGGCCATGGCCTTCATCTCTTTCAGCCTCCACGTGCCTGTCCACATGAGCCGCTGGACTCCCCGTGGGTGGCTGTAACGTCTATTGATACGTACATGTATACAACATGGGCCCCCCAGAGCCATCAGACCACGCCGGGTGGTGTAGGCCACTCTGTACAGGGCTCACCCAAAGAAATGGCAACTTCTTTGGCCAGAAGCTTTGGCCTCCTGAGAGAAGCTGTTTGGATCCTAACAAAGGGCCCTCCCGTGGGTAATTTGGTCATGATAATGCTTCCTCACATTGGAAGACCACCTCACATAAGGCCCTTCCTCACCACATGCCTCCAAGGACACAGCGGGAAGTGGCGGGAAAACTGAGAACACAAGCACAGGGTGCTGCTCTCAAGGAGTTTACAGTCTCATCTGGAAAACAAAACGCAACCAGCAGGCACTGTGACAACTCGGGAAGAGCCTGGGCTTCAGAACCAGGTGACTCGGGCCCTCGGGCCATCTCTGCTTCATCCTGGCCCGGGGACCACAGTTAGGTCACAGACCTCTCAGGGTCATCAGGGTCCTCAGCTGTGACATGTGACAACACTGATGTTAACATGGCTCACACGCATGATGAAACTGGGAGAGGCACCAGCCACAAAAACAGATGTTTTAGCAAGCCGAACTAACTCCCCCAAAGCCTGTTTAAATTCCCCCAAAACCGAGCCTTAGTTGACTATACCTTTTTGTCGACCATTTCTCTGGGGGAAGGTGGGCTGCATCCTTCAGGCTGAAAGCACAAAATCCAGTTAAAACCCCACTAAATCTGGAAAACTTGAAATCACCTCAGGAAGAAAAGTAAAAGGCAGGAAATTCTCCTGAAGAATAAGCTACAAACAGGAGAAAGTGGATTTCACCTCTGCGTGCTGTCTGTCAGCCCGACAGCCCCTGGGGGAGGCCCATTATTAATTTATTCATCTGGCGTTACCAAGGGCTACGAACTAATTTATTTAAAAAAACCACCTTCATGCAACTGTTCACTTTGACACATTAAATTTTCATGAGATGTGACGGGTTCCCATCCAGACAAGCAACGGCCTCTCAGTGAGTTCCCTGCCACTTGGAGAGGTGGAAAGACTTCTTGGTGACAACAGCAGGCCATGCGTAGGCCAACCACAATGACTGAACCACAAGCAGCTGCTCACCACACATGACAGAAATACAGCTGAAACATGTTGATATCCTTTTTAAAACACAGAGCCATGCAAACTGCTAATTTGCATATTCCTCAAGGTTTAATTTAATTTGTGGTTTAGACTGAAGCATTCAAAGTTGCCAATATCCGGCTGTCATTGACCTATAAAAATGGCAATTTCATAAAGATCAACCTAATATAGTTTAAAACCAGATCTCATTTTATAACAAAATAAACAAAGATAGCAACACAACTAGAACTGTTTGGGGGAGATTTTTTTCTAGATCATTCTAGAGGCCATACCAAAATCTGAGTAATGTGCCTTCATCACACTGTAACTGACTGCCCTTTTCTTCTACTTTCAGGAGTATGCATACACAAGAAGTGACCCTCACAGATGGTCCAGGCAGGTGGAGCCACTGACCCTGGGGGTGGGTCCTGCGGGAGCTTGGCCACAAACACAGCATCCACACGTCCCTCCTCCCCGATGGGACCAGATGGAAATGTTGGGCTAGGCAGCAAGAGGCATCTTGATCCAGGCTCATTCACAGTCACACAGTGACCACGACGAAAGACAGAAAGGGAGAATTGTTTTGCTGGTGGTCACCTAACTTCTAGGCTGCCCCAGCCACCTATCTTCTAAGAACCCAGGAGAACATTGCAAACCCAGGTTTCTTACCACCCAGACCTGTTCCCAAGGCTTGCTCGCAGGAACATGTGCACGCCTGGAATGGGAGACCTATCCCAGGACATGAAGCCACCGCCAAAGGGGTCATAAGTTCACTCATCGTTAAACTGAAACATGATGAGTCACACATGCATAAATTCAAGAGCTTCTTCAGAGACCTGGGTGCCTTGAATTTCCGTGGAGTTTTCCATAAAACTTCAGACTTCTAGAAAATACAATTTTGGATGAGTACTCAAAAAACACATCTCTAAAACAGAATCCTTTTTGTTACCCAAGTCATTTCCTTCTAAAGATCTCTAGCGAGGGACAGATCCACATATTGTGGTTCAAGTCAATGTGGTAAGCAGCACAGGCTGGGATACTGGTCTTCCCAGTGTGAATTCAGCATCGCCACTTAGTATCTGCTGGGATGTGGGCAAGTCACTCCACCTCTCTGAGCATGGGTGCGCCAGCCTCTAGAATATGAGTAACAGTACTATCTATCTTATGGGGTTGTTGCAACAATTAAATGAGATGAAGCGCTCAGCACAGTGCCTCGAACGTAAATTAAAAGTTGCCAGTGTGCTAAGCCCAGTGGACTGAATCCATGTCAATACCCCAGGTGGGTTACGACCCTCTAGTTTTGCACTGGGGGAAACTGGGTAAAGGCCACAGGGATCTGTCTGTATTATTTCTTATACTGCATGTACATCTACAATTATCTCAATAAAATTTTCAATTAAAAAAAGTTTGCCAGGGGCCAGCCCAGTGGCACAACGGTTAAGTTCACACATTCTGCTTCAGCAGCCCGGGGTTCGCCAGTTCAGATCTCAGGTGTGGACCTATGCACCACTTGTCAAGCCATGCTGTAGCAGGCGCCCCAAATATAAAGTAGAGGAAGATGGGCATGGATGTTAGCTCAGGGCCAGTCTTCCTCAGCAAAAAGAGGAGGATTGGCAGCAGATGTTAGCTCAGGGCTAATCTTCCTCAAAATAGAAAAAAGTTAGCCAATTTTCATTATTAAGATAATGAATCCTGCCAAAAGGGATACACCGAATAAATACGCAAGGGATCTTTTAATTTTTCATGAAAACAAAAAATAATTGTCATTCTGTCCTTTTTGTGATGAAAACAAAATGAGCGTAGGAATAAAGTAACTTCTCAAAATAATCTTACTGTGATGACTCTATTTAATCTTTGTCTTCTTTTATGAGCATAATAAACCAATTACACTTCATTCATTCATTCCACCAACACTGACAGAACAACTAGCGCCAGGCATGGGGATCCATCAGAAGCAAGCTGGATTTGGTCTTCATCTGCTTTTGGGTTTTTTCCTATTAACGGCCTTCCAGAACCGTTTAGGAAGTAAAGGAAGGGATGCACATTTATTGAGCATCTCCTGTGTGCCTGGCCTTCCATCGGTACAAGGCTTCATTGTTGAGCAGAAGGAGCATAGCTTTTGTCCCTGCGAAGCCCCACAAGTTGGTGAGGACAAGTGGCATTAACACAGAAATAATCACAAGCTTAAACTGCCTGTTTGTAAACCACAAACATGGTAAGTGCAAGGAGGGAAGAGGATGGGGGTTCTGAGCCTCTGGGCCTGGATAACCTCATTTATACCAAGTGATGGTATTACCAGGTACCAGGGGCCAGAAAGCAAGCAGCAGCCCCCACACCACAGAGCCCCCTGGAACCACTCAAACTGGCCGATCCTAAGCCTACTTACACTGCCTCGCCTGTTCCTTCCCTCAGAAATCACAGTAGGGGCTCCTGCCCACGTTCTCCCCTCCCTCTGCCTCCTGATCGACCCCAGCACCTCCCCACGGCCCCCACGGCCTCTCACAGCACAGTGTGCCCCCTTCTCTCGGGAACTGTAGCAAACTATCTTTTCAGTGGCAATCATCTCCTGATCTGTTGGCCTTATTATACCTCAACTTCTCTGTTCAAATACTCTACTTTTAAACAGTGGCCAGAGAAGCCCTCACTGAAGAAGTGACATCTAACAACGCACAGGATGCACAGGTACACAGTGAAGGGAAGAGCACAGCAGGAAGAGGGAACCTCATCTGTGCAGCCCTGAGGCAACGTGGGGGTGGGGGCACATCCAAGAGCCTGAAAACAGCGGGTAGACTCAGGGAGGGAAGTGAGCTAGGAGATGGAGAAGGGGCAGGGCCAGCACACACGAGAAAGGGCTGAGCGAGGGATCCTAAGCACACGGCCACTCTCTCGACCCTGAGTTGAAAGTGCTCCTTTGTCCTGAATGTAAAGTCCAGGGGGGCAGGGCGTCTGTGTTTAGCTCCTTCATAACCTTAATGCCCAGCGGTGCTGGTGTGGTCCAAACACTCACGATGCTTTTGCTCCATGAATGAATCCTTCCCACTATGGAAAATCTGGACAGGCATCTTTCCTCTACTTTGTTTTGTTTTCCTGAGTTTGACATCTAAGAATGATGTCACCTCTTCTAAACATTCAAGTAACTGTTGAAGATGAGCTGACAGTGAATCCCTGCAAGCTCTTAAGGAAGAAGTAACAACAGCCTCATGCATCTCTTGAAGAGCATCATAAAAAAGGGAACCTACTTTATGAGGCCAGGGTCACCTTAATGTCAGAACCAGAAAAGGGCATCACTAGACACGAAGATGACAGCCATCTCTTTCCTGAACATCGATACAGAAATCCTACACAAAACCTTAGCAAATCAGAGACAGAGACACGGAGAAAGACAAACAACATGAACCAGCTGGGCTCATTCCAGAAATGTAAGGTTGGTTCAACATTGAAAAATCAATTGCTAGGGATCACCACAGTAACAGAATAACAGGGAAACATCACATGATCACTTCAATAAATACAGAAACTCCACACCCACTCAGATGAAAACCTGTTAGCAAATTAGGAATAGAAGAGAACTTCCTCAATCTCATAAAGAATATCTATAAAATACCCATCAGAAACTCATGCTTAATGATGAAATATTGAAAGCTTTCTCTCTGAGTTTGGGGATGACACAAGAATGTCTTTGCCTAAGACTGTACAATAAGGAACAAAAAAGTTTAAGGATTGGATAGGAAGAAATGAAGTATCTTTTTTTTCTAGGTAAGTGTTTTTAGAAAACCCAAAAGACTCTCTAAAATTAGAGTAAGTTAATTTATCAAGGTTATTACATAGAAAGTCCATTTTCAAAAATAAATTGTATTTCTATATGCCAGAACCAAAGATTTAGAAAATGATATTTAAATAATGATATCATTCAAGAGTCATCAAAAAAAAAGCATAAAATACCCCAGGATAAATCTAGTGAAAGATGTGCATGAGACTGCTATAGAGAAAGCATTATTGAGAGAAAAGGAAAATAATCTAAATATAAAGTCAGATATACCATGTTCATAGATTGAAAGACTGAATGTTTTAAGGATCTCATTTCTTCCCAAATTCACTCACAGGGTCAATGCAATCCCAATCAAAATCACAACAGATTGTGTGTGCATGTGTGTGTGTGAATTAATTCAAAATTTTATACACAAATGCACCGCACCAAGAACGGCTAAGACGACCTGAAGAATAAAAATAAAGTGGCACGATTCACACTTCCAGATATCCCACTGACTATAAATCGACAATAATCATGACAATGAGCTATTGGTGCAGGGACCAAGAGACCAATGGCACAGAATACGGAGTGCAAAGACAGCGCACAGACACAGTGACAGAATTAGGAGAAAGGAAACAAGCTGTGCGCTGGAGGAATGATCCTCTAGACAGATGGTGCTGAATCAATGGGATATCCACATGGAAAACTGATTCTTGATCCCACCCTCACACCAAATCAAAATCCATTCTAAATGTCAGAGATAAAATAATAACATTTCTAGAAGAAAATATAGAAGAAAATCTTCATGGTTTGGGGATAAGCAAATATTCCTTAAAAAAGACACAAAAAGAGGAAAAAAAGATAAATTGATCTACATTAAAATTAAATACTTCTTTTCATCAAAAAATACCACTAAGTGGGGCTGGCCTGGTAGCGCAGCAGTTAAGTTCGCACATTGCGCTTCGCCAGCCCAGGGTTCACCGATTCAGATCCCAGGTGAGGACCCACGCACTGCTTGTCAAGCCATGCTGTGGCAGGTGTCCCACATAAAATAGATGAAGATGGGCATGGATGTTAGCTCAGGGCCAGTCTTCCTCAGCAAAAAGAGGAGGATTGGTGGCAGATGTTAGCTCAGGGTTAATCTTCCTCAAAAAAAAACAAAAACCACTAAGTGAATGAAAAGGTAAGTCATACCAAGGGGGATTATTTGAGATATATATCTCCAATCAAACACTCTTATCCAGAATATGCTTTTCTTTAAATTTCTAGAAATCAACTTTTAAAAGACTGGCACAACCCTCCTTAAGTTGCCTTAACAAGAACCTGAACAAGCACTTCATATACAAGACATACAAATAGCCAATGAAGAAATGAAAAGGAGCTCAAACTCATTAGTTTCAAGAAAATGCCAGTGAAACCACAATGTGATATTTCCACACATACCACAATGACTAAAACTTTTTACAAAATAGCTGGCAATATTAAGGGTTGGTGAGACCACAGGGCAACTAGAACGCCCACACTGATGGTGGGTGGATACAGGTAGAGACTGGTTCAACCACTTTGGAAAATCATCTGACAGTATCTCCTCATGCCAAGTGTATACAGGTCCTATGACCCAGCAAATCCTCACCACGAAAGGAAAAGAAACAAACCAACGAACAAACAAAAACAAGTACAAGAATATTCCTAGCAACACTATTCATAACAGCCAAATACTGGAAACAACGCAAATGTTCTTCACAGTAGAATGAATAAATGATGGTAGAGTCACCCAGGGGAATACTATACAGCAGAGAGAATGAATGAAATATCACTACACCCAACAACAGGGACCATTCCCAGAAATACCATGTCGAACCAAAGAAGCCAGACACAAAACACTACCTATTGTACGGTTCCAACTGTGTAAGGTCCAAAACCAAGTAAAGCTGACCTGTAATGTTGTATGTCACGACAGCAGTTCTCTGTGGAGGCTGGTGACGGGACACAGGGCCTCTGGGCTGCTCACTGCTCAGTGTCCTGATGCGATGGCAGATTACCGAAGCACGTTCCCTTTGCTGGTTTGCACACATGAGTTTTGGATTTTTATGTGAGTGCTACATATCAATAAAATGTTTCTGAATTTTTGTAAGTTAAAAAATCTGTCTTTGGAACATCTCTTCTGTGCAAAACAGGACCAGACATACCCAGGAATCTATTTAAGTCTTAAAATGTAAATAGAAAAATAAACATGAATGATTGAGATTTCTCTGGGCCTCTGCTTACCCCCAGGAATGTAAACAGATTCCCGGGATGGCATGCATTCAAGGAACGCTCCAGAGAGCCTGGATGCAATGGGATTTCCCCACATCCGTCATGATGCCAACTGGGAATTCAAACCCAGACTCTGATGTGAGAAAAGGAAGCAACCTGGCTTTGTCCACCAACGTCTCTTCTCAGGCTCTTTCAACATCATTTTATATCTCAGTGTAATGTTTTGATTTGAAAATAGAAATAAGGGAACACAAAAATTAAAATGATAATGTTTTGGTTTGAAACTAAAGTAAATATATATTCCAGAGTAAATAAAAATGACTGCTGGAAAAAGATGTCATTAATGTACTAAATGTCTGGTAATTACTAACAGTGCTGAAAGTTCAATTAGCTTGGGTTGGAGCTGAGAAACAAAAGCCAGTTAAATACAGCATACATTTGCTTCCTGAATTTAATCAAAGAATACACCTGATTGTAGGTTATCTAAAAATACAAGCCAGAAAATGACCCAAAAGACACTGCATACTTGATGTGACAAATATACATCCCAGGAGTCCTACTCGGCTGGCACCACGGTGGGGGCTATGCTTTGGGGAATGCAAAGTTGATGAAGACACAGCCCCTGTCCTCAAGGAGAGGCCAGTCAGCTGATGAAACAAAGGCACATCCACAGATCAGCAGAAGACCCCAGATGTGGGAAGTCCCCCTGAGAGAGAACCCAGGTGGAAAGGAATGACAATGTCCGGTGCTGACAAGGCTCAGAAATGCATCTCGAAGCTGGAGGCCCTGGTGCAGGCATTCCTATGCCAATGCTGGGGCCTGTCAGACCCCCCGGACCCCCTAAAGTTAGGTTAGTTATACCAGGAGGAAAGGAGGCATCACAATGGGATAGAGACTCATGCATCCGTCAACAATGCCACACGCAGCAGAATCACTACCAGATATTCGGGAAGAAGCCACACTGGAGGTTTACCACATGCTCACACTAAGATAAACTCCACTTTAATTCGAAAAGTACAATTGTAGAAAATCTGGGAAAATGTAAAACTGATTCAGAATTAAGATGAACTTTTTAAACTTAAAAGAAATAGAAGTAATCAAGGACAAAAAATGGATAGTCCAAATTATGTAAGAATTTTAAAACTTTGAATCCAAAACATATAAAATGAAGCCAAATGATGAACTCTGGAATATATTTAAATAAATGTCAAAGGGTAAAATCTTTAATATATAAAGATCTCTTTAAAATTGACAGGAAAAACAAAAGCCTGACCTTCCTCCACCCCCAGTTGAAAAGTGTAGAGAAAGCTTATTCTTCTGAAGAACCAAAATAAGTAAACAGTAAAAAAAAGTGAAAAGAAAATTCAGCCCTACAAGTCACCCAAAAGAAGCAAATAAATAACAAGTTTCCATTTTTGCCAAACTGACAGTGGACTTCTAAAAAATCAACTCGTCAGGTTTGGAAAGACTTGGAAACACAAGCGGACAGTACAGACGGGCATGTAAATTGATTCCACCTTCTTGGGAAGCGGTTTGGCAAAGAGTGTCAAATTTAAAAGAGTTTATACCCCTTGAACATATTTATATGTCTGAAGAAATAATCAGGGGTATAGACAAAGCTCATCCACAAGAAAACAGCCTAAATAGTCCAACAGTAAGAGGAATGTTTAGATATATTGTAGAAGAGAGGTACGACAGAATTTCAAGCATCCAATAAAAATCATGTATTTGAAAAGTATTTAATGATACTGAAAAACTTCCAAGACACAATGCTATATTTAAAATCAGGATATTTAACTATATCAACAATATGGTGTCAGTATTATAAAATATTTTGTGTGTATATGTGTGCATTAAAAAAGACGAATGGAATATATGAAAATATCTGCAGTGATTAACTCTGGGTGATATATGATTGCGGGTGATTTTCATTTTATTTATAAATATTCTATAATAAGCGTGTAACACAGTCACGTGCTGCATAACGATGTTTCAGTCAATGATGGAGCGCATATACGATGGTGGTCTCGTAAGATTAGTACCATATAGTCTAAGTGAGTAGCAGGCTATACTATCTAGGTTTGTCAGTACACTCTATGATGTTCTCACAGTGACGAAATCACCTAATGACACATTTCTCAGAACGTATCCCTGTCATTAAGCGGTACATGACTATACTCTCAGGTGCAGGAAAAAAATTCCATTTTTTTCCCCCAAAGTCTTCCTGAAGGTGTAGCATTTGACCTGGGCCTTGAAGGGAGGGTAGGACCCTGACAGATGCAGAAGAGCTTTCAGATGAAGGGAAAGCTGTTCTGCAGGCACAGCAAGATGCTGGGCTGGGGGCTGAGGGAAGCCAGGGTAAGACGCATGAGAGAGGAGAGGCCGGGAGCAGCCTCCGCAGGGACTCGGAGGCCCAGCTAAAGGCTGATGAGGATGAAAAGATGCACCTGGGAATTAGACCATCAGTGATGGGGCCATTTGTGAAACTGGCAGAGTTGAGGCTCTACTGAAAGGGGCCAAGTATTTTCAGGAACCGTACAAGAGTGGAAAAGGAATTTAAAGGCGAGTTGGAGACTGTGGGGAAACTAGAGAGTGTGCATCTGCCTAAAGGGTGTGACGATGACCTCAGCTGTTACTGTGTCCATTTTGCTGGTTCAGATGATGCTTTGAGCCGTAACTTGACCCCATCACTGTCTCCCAAAGAACAAACCAAGCTCCAAAATTCAGGGCCTAGTCACAATCCGAGGAAGACCATTGCCATCCAGTGTCTCACAGACTCACCCCTTCGAAGGACCACTGAGACCCCAGGAGTATCTGACCTGGGACCAAAGTGAGAGAACAGAGTGGATAAATGGGGCCCCTTCCACCTTTTCCATTCTTGGCCACAATACCCAAGTACATAGGACTCTCTGTGCTTGTTAGGATAAACCTATTGAATCAGGGGCATGAACCACGGAGGATTTAAAGAAATCTGTCCAGCAACCAATCTGAAAAAGTAGCAAGAAGAAAAACTCTACGCCAGGAAGGCTTGATCACCAATCCAGACTTTGCCCCTGACTGATGACTTCCCTAAAACCGGATTGACTCTCCTCCCAAGCAGGGAAAACCAGAACCCAACAGGTTCTGCAAGGGGCCAGAGGACACAATGGACATGACGGGACCCCATAAAAGACCACGTCCCAGTGACTACGAGTCCCCCGTGAGCTTCCCTTCAGAGATGCCAGGGATGGCCCTGCACAATCGAGGAGGGCACTGGGGCTCTGACGCGGGACTGCAAGTGCTCAGTCAACCTCAATGGACTAGTGCCCCACCTACAGCAACACCCCACCCAGAATTCCGCTTGTTGCCTAACCGCATCCTGGACAAAGGGGAGGTTCAGGGCATGAAACACACAATCGCTTATTAAAACATGCTACAGATCATCCTAACTCTGAGCAGACGCTGACTCTCAGGTTAGAAGCCACCAAATTGCCCTTCCCAAGATGGAGGGAACAAACCACCCTCTTCACCCCACAATAAAACCACCATACGTGCAGAAACACCCACGCAGATAACCAGGTCCCAGCCATGAACGAGAAGCCAGAAGTTCAAGGGTTTGCAGGGTTGTGTCCCTGTCCCACCATTAAATCTTGGTGTCTGGGGGTGGAGGGCAGATAACTTGTCCTGAGTATATGAACCAAGAAGAGCCACATCCACACATGATGCAAAAATGACAATTCATCACCCAAAGATCCTGGACAACGAGCTGTAAGAAGTGACTGGCTGGGACTTTGGGGCCATCTCTCTTGTGAAGGGGGTAGTAGGAACAGAATATCTGGGGACCAGCCGGCCAGCCTATAGTAGACAATTACTGCTCACAGATGCTCAGGGGGTCTCCTTGGGAGAGAATTACTCACCCCAGCCTCGTTGGACTCAGGCTTGCACATGTGACTTGCTTTGACCAAATGCATGGAAGTGACATGTGCCACTCTTGGTGGACACTTTAGGAGCAACGACCGGGTTCTCCATGTTTCTGTTTCCCGCCTCTGTGGTCATGGGGGCACACGGTGAGGCGGAGCCTCTGTGAAGCTGGGGCCCAGAGGACTAAGATAAGCAGAGTCCCTTTGCTGTCCCATAGTCAATGTGTTGAATCAGAGAGGAATAAGCATCATGGTGGTGAGCCCCCAGATGTTCATGTCATCACAGCAGCCTGAGGCCAGCTAACCCTGACTAACCACCCCCTACAACTCCGCTCCAGTGTACAGACACATGACATGGGCCTGGGCCACCAAGTCAGAACGTCACTTCTCACTGGCCACTGTCACTGGTCCAGGGACGGACATGTGACTGGGCTGGGCCCACGAGAACCAATTCCAAGACTTTTTACAGAACTGTTGAGATGAACATTTGTTTCCCCAAGTAAGGATTGCTAAGCTTTGAAAATATCAGCCTGGGGCTCTAAACAGCCATTTGCTACCGCACAGGGGGAGCCTGCTGGAGGATGAAGCCAGACCAGATGGACGCGGAGCAGAAACAGAAGAGAAGATTCCTGCTGACATGGCCTGTACCTCCGGATGCAGCCGCCGGGTTGACCCCTGGGACGTGTCAGCTCTGTGAACCCCATAGTGCCCTTTGTCATGGACACCCCTCCAAGTCAGACTTTTTCCCTGCACCTGTTACTAAGCACAAACATATTTTGCATTCTTTTCAGGAATAAAACAAGATGCTTCAAGATAAGCACTGGGGGAAAGGCCCATGGATGTTTTGAGGTCTGGAGCAGTGCAGGTGTTTTAAATCCAGGAGAGAAAGCTGACTGGCTTCTCCCTAGACCCAAACTGAAGGAGCCAAGACCCTGGGCCTCAGGGAGCCAGGCTGGGGATGGTTTCCCTTCCATCTGTTGAGCCTGGGTTCTCAAACAGAAGGGCCTCTGGTTGTTCTGGCTTCTGATACACGTGTGTGACCGCGTGTGTTCGCATACTAAGCAAAAATAGAAGATTGGAACAAGCAAAGCAGAACAAACACTTCTTTCTCCAATTAACAGCTCTTGGGGAAACGGCTCAATTATCTTTCCAGGCCCAGGCGGAATGTCCATTAACGCTAATGGGATCCAGCAGGAGCACGGGGAGCACTGGCTTCTGGGAGCCGGAAACGCCTGGTCTCTGCTCTGGGAGGGGTGCTGACGAGCATCCTGCACCTGGGCGGGGTTAGAGTGCCATTTGCCGCTATTCCCATGTTCCCAAAAGCCTTAGAAAAGACGGTCCATACAGTCAGGGAGGCTCAGGAGGAGTAGATATCTGAAATGGGCCACAGATCTGGACCCCTCTGGGTCATTTCCTCATTGGTTAATGAGGAGTCCCAGAGCTCACTTGCCCGCCGGGGGCCTTGTCAGCAGCACACAGTCTTTCCCTCACCTGGGACACAAACCACAGTCTGAAACTCCCAAATCAACCATACTGTCTTTTGGAGATGTCCAAATGCTGCAGGCTGGCACCTCCAGCTGCCTGACTGTTGGGTGAGTGGCCCAGACTCAGATAACAAACAGACCCTGGTGGTACCCTAAATTCTCTCAGTGGCACCCCGTCATGCTCCTGACACCTGCCAGGTGGATGCTTCATGCACACAGTGCTCACTACATACTAGGTCCCATCAGTGGACAAGACACAGGGCCCCTGCCTCAGGAGCCTCCAATCCTGTGAGGGAGAAAGGAAAGTGCTCCTCATGGGAGCAGGGACCAAGGGCACCAGCTTACTGGGAAGGTCCAGGAAAGCTTCCTGGAGGAGGTGGTTCTGAATGCACTGCAGAGAGCAAGATAGGGAAGGGAGAAGGATGCTTGTCCAGGTAGAGGGAACAGCAAGAGAAGAGGTGTGGAGGGAGGAGATCTCACTGGATCAGAACAGGAGCCAGTACAGGGACAAGAGGCACGGCATCCCGAAAGGCAGGATGGGGCCACAGGACCAGTCCAGCCATCAGACAGCTGGGTTCCAGCCCTGCGTGGCCACTTGCCAACCAACTGCTGGCCACAGGTGAGCTGCTTAACCCTTACTTATTTATTCTGGGGTTTACCACCTACCGGAAGAAAAGGACAGAAAAGGCTAATCAGAGGACCCTTCTCCACAGAAGACGGAGCAGGAGCTACGGAGCAGAACTGCCCTTGAACCAGGGTCATCTCGGTCAGCACGGACACCAGGAGCCATATCTGAACATCCCACAGAAAGCAGTCACTCATTTAATTATGGCTACTTGGGCACTGATCGATCACATCTGTCCTCAGAGAACCAACTGGAAAACTATTGTCAATACTCAGAGAGTGTCTAAGGCAACTCGTTACAAAACAATGGACCCAAACCAGTACTTTTTCCTAATTAGTTAGCAACAATCACCCACATAATTTAATAGGAAAATTAAAATCCCATTTGCAATAACAAATGCAAAACATTAAACACAAAGAAATAAAACTCAGAGGGAGCCAGCCCCGTAGCTGAGTGGTTAAGTTCACACACTCCACTTTGGCGGCCCAGGGTTCACCGGTTCGGATCCTGGGCACAAACCTACACACCGCTAGCTCATCAAGCCATGCTGAGGTGGCGTCCCACAGAGAACTAGAAGGGCCTACAACTAGAATATACAACTACATATTGGGGCTTTGGGGAGAGAAAAAAAAGAGGAAGATTGGCAACAGATGTTAGCTCAGGGCCAATCTTCCTTACCAAAAAAAGGCATACTTGGAAAAAAAAGAGAGAAAAAGAAAACTCATAAGTAATTGTTGAACTTCTCAGGAAGAAACTGTAAAATTTAAAGGGAGAATTACACTGACTTTTAGAAAGTCTTAAATAACAGTGATGTGCCAGCTTCTTGAATGGGATGACTCAATTCTCAAAAATGATTTTATAAATCTCATGCAATTCTAACTGTATATTATAATCTAATGATACAAATCATAATATTCTTTTTATAGAATATGTATATTAGAATGGCCAAAAAGCTTGAGAACAAGAACATGAGGGAGGTCTCGTATTAAAATATGTGATAAATGTATTGTAATTAATATATAATTATAATAGTATATGATTCATAAATATATAATAAGATAAGCTGGATATTAAAGTATATAATAAAACTATAGTTATCAAAAGGACAGACCAGGTAAATAAAAGAAAGTTGAATGTCCAGAAGGAGAACTTAATATAAATATAAGAGGTGGGTATATTATAAAACTTGCATTTCAAATTAGTGGCAAAATGGGCAAGTTGAAGGATGAGGCTGTCTCTGACCTCACTCCGAAGGTCAGGGTATCACACCTCACGCTCAAAGGCATTTCCCATGAGCTGAAGGTTAAATGTAAAGAAAAGGAGCCTAGAAAAGAACCAGAAGAAAATGAGTAGCTATTTATCTGACTTGGTGATGAAGATGACCTTCTTAAATAATTAACGAAGCCTTAAAGAGAAAATACTAATACATTTGACCTAATAATTTGTAAAACTTTTGAACATGAAAACACACCATAAAAGAAACAAAAAAACCCACAAAGAACCAGAATGCTGCTAAGTCACTGGGAAAAATCCTTTTAACATTCACAACAGGAAGCATGAGTACAGCAGGAGGCCCCAAAGCCACCCTTGACGGGGGCACCCAGAGGGGCCACGTCACCCTTGGGTGATCAGCGTGAAGTGTGGCGCCTTCCCTCTGGAGAATTACTTAGCAAAAATGTATAAAAGCCTTAAAACCATCAGGCCCTTTAGCCCAAGAATTCCACTTCTAAAGACTGATTGTAAGGAAATGAACGGAGGGAGACCGCCTCAAAGATTCCAGTCTGAAGGGATTTGCCAACGTAACTTTTCATACAATGAAACAACATTCTGCTGTTAAAAATCATGTTTTCAAAGACATCTTTTTAAAATGAGGAATTGCTGGTGTTAAAATTTAAAAAGCAGGATGCAAACGAAATACAGAGAGCTATCCAAATTCTGCTTTGAAAGATGTGACACACACAGACTTCACTTACACTCATTCAGTCAACTGGCACTGAGCTTCTTCTCAGGGGCAGACCCTCTGGAGAATGAACAAGACAGACGAGGGGCCTGCCTGGCTGGAGTTTACAGTCTAATGAGATCACACACACACACCCCCAAGGAAATACACCAAAATGTTCATGATGCTTAGAGGAACTTGGGTAATAATTACGTTCTTTCTTACACTTATCTGAAAATCTTCTATCACACATATGTCTTATTTTCATAATTGGGAACAAGACTTTGATTAGAAACCTCACCACTTCCTACCTAGGACACATCCTCCCCATGAAAAGATGCGAGCATCTCAGCAACGTGTGTGAGAAGCTCAAGTCCTACTTGGCCAGTTGTGCTTCATCTAAATCTTCTTTCCCTGAAAAAAATTTCCTTCTTTAAAACCAAGAATGGTTGAGGAGAAAGAATGTGAGGCAATGATCTGCCTACTATATTTGAAAAATCTAAATGACCTTTCAAAAGACTGGAGCTTAAAATAAACGCATGACTCAGGAACAAGTGATCCCCAATGACTAAACGTCCTCGCAAAATACCTGAGAACTGTCCCCGACTGGAGACAATTCACCATCCCAAAAAAAGGCCATTTGTGCTCAGAAGTACTGACAAGAAAATGGAAATTATGTGAGTAAATTTCAGGACCTGTTCAAAAGTAACATATTTATGATGGTTATCTGCACCTCAGGAGTGGAAAACGGCAGAATCCACATAAACACCTTTCAAAGGCTGAGAGAGGAGGAGGAAAAGGAGAGAAGGAGCCTTTTAAAAAGATCTCTTTGAAACTGATTTTTGCAACATGTTTGTTTAGAATGATACAACAGTGACGGCTCCATCCCTTCTGTTGCAGAGGGAGCCAGAAGCTCATGAAAGCGAGCCATGGTCCCCCCAAGCTGACCAAGAAACACACGTCGCTGAAGATGTACTCTCCCCACGTCTACTTTAATGGATGAACGTGGTCAGTGCGGAGGGAAGGCTATCAACTCGGGGAGCACCAGAGCAGTCAGACTCATCGATGACGCATTCGTTCATCCCACAGATGCTCTGCGGGCCCCTGCACTGTGCCCCAGGCACCATTCTGGGGCTTGGGGTGTAGACAGGGATGAGCCAGATGTGGTCCCTGCCTCTGTGGGAAGAAAGATAACAAACAAGCAAACAGACAGGACCATTTCAGGGAGTGAAAAATGCAATAAAGGAAACCAAAACAGGAGTCTGTGAAGGAGGGTCTCTGGGTAGCGTGGATCCCTTTCAGTAAGGAGTCAGGAGGGCTTCTCTGAGGCATCATTTGAGCTCAGACCTGGAGAGTGAGAAGGCGTGGGGTGAGAGCTTTCTGGACAGAGGGAAGAATAAACACGAAGGCCCTGACGTGGGATCCAGTGTGGCGTGTGGAAGAGCTGGAAGAAGGCTGGGGTGGCTGCAGAGAGGGAGTGAGGGCACACGATAGGAGACGAGGCCAGAGAGGGAGCGAGGGCACATGATAGGAGACGAGGCCAGAGAGGGAGTGAGGGCACACGATAGGAGACGAAGCCAGAGAGGGAGTGAGGGCACACAATAGGAGACGAGGCCAGAGAGGGAGTGAGGGCACACGATAGGAGACGAGGCCAGAGAGGATGGTGAGGGCACACGATAGGAGACGCAGCCAGAGAGGGAGTGAGGGCACACGATAGGAGACGCAGCCAGAGAGGGAGTGAGGGCACACGATAGGAGATGAAGCCAGAGAGGGTGGTGAGGGCGGCAGAGTCCAGGCCATTTGGGCCTCAGGTCACGGAGAGCATCTGGATGATGGTCCAAGAACAACAAGATCCACATGTGAAATCTAACCATTTTGAAAATAGAGGGAAAAAAAAGACTGTGTACCCCAAATCGGAAATGATGAAGATGTCCTTTAATAGGTAAATGGACAAACTCTGTGCATTCATACAATGGAATATTATTCAATGAGAAAAAGAAATGAGCTATCAAGACACAAAAGGACATGGAGGAAACTTAAAGGCATCGTGCTAAGAATCCAGCCTGAAAGGGCTGTATACTATATAATCCCAACTGTATGACGTCCTGTAAAGCCAAAACTATAGTGACATCAAGTAATGTGGATGCCAGGGGCTCAGAGAGAGGGAGGGAGGGATGAATAGGTGGGACTTTTAGGCCAGTGACACTACTCTGCCTGATACGGTAATGTTGGATATGCGACATTACACCTCTGTCAAAAACAGAATGTGCAACACCAAGCGTGAACCCTAATGTAAACTGTGGAGTTAATGAGTTAATAATAAGGCATCAGTATTGACTTATCAACTGTAACAAAAGTATCACACTAATGCAAGATGTTAATAATAGGAGAAATGGGGGAGGGGGCCAAGAAGGTAGATGGGAACTCTGTGCTTTCTGTACAATTTTTCTATAAACCTAAAACTGCTCTAAAAATTAAAATCTATTAAAAAGAAGAATTACTGGTGCATGTTCACATAATCCATTTGCGTCTCTCCCAGTCTCTCCCATCCCACTGGGGCCTGTCTACTAACTAGACCCTCAGGGTGACCAGTGCCCCCAGAACCTTGCAGACAGGTGGCATCTATGGGGTAGCCACCAGGCAAAGGGACAGCCAGTCATGCGCAGTATGACATTTTGTTATATATCTGGGTTCCCTGGTTCTGCCACCAACTGAATCTCTCATAACCTCTGAGTTCTCCTAAGTAAAACAGAAGCAAAACCCACACCTCCCAGTCTCACAGGGAGCCTACAAGGAATGAGATGACTGTGCAGGGCACTCAGACCGCTGCCTGGCACACGGTGAACTTTTCCTAAATGCAGGCAGAAAAATAAAAATCCATGATAAGTTATCGTCTGAATTTTTACCGTGTGGGTCAGATGGCGAAACTGCTTTCTGACTTGAACATTTCTGTTATAAAAACATAAAGAAACGCAACATCCACAAAAGTCTAGAGAATGAAAAAGTGAACTGCCAGGTACCCACCACTCAGCTTCAACAACTCCCAACACATGGTGGATTTCTTCTCGGATAAACCCCCACCAACCCCCTCTCAGCCCTCTACTGCATTATTTTGAAGCAAATGCAGGACATTATATCATTTCAACTGTAAATATGGCTTGAATTTCAACCAAAACTGACTTCTGTTTCTCAAGCACCACTCTTGTTGACACACCTTTTAGAATTTTCAATGACCAGCCTTGGTGAGGAGGTCAGGAAATAGCATCCCTACTAATTTTTGTGTGCTTATAAATTGATATATCTTTGCAAGTCAATTTTTCATATCTATCCAAAGTTAAATGCACATATCATTTGACTCAGCAGTTACAATCATCAGAACAGATGTTACAAGGAAACATGAACCTGAGAATAAGGATGCACACACACGGAAAAGATTGTTCACGGTAGAGCTGAGTTTAGCAACAAATGTTCGGAAACCACCTCAGTCTCACCCATAGGGCTCTAGAGAAGAACATTTTGCTATACATTCTTCTGAGAGTATCAGGCAGGATGGACAAAGAATGAGGAAGACTGACATGTACTGATATGGGATGACCTACAAGAAATACTGGCAAGCAAAGAAAGGTACAAGGAAGTGTGTATAGAACACCATCATTAGCGTGAAAATGCAGGGACACACATGCATGCATATGCATATATATGACGAAAGACTAGAATATATGTGCAAGGAGTCACAGAGAAGAAACTCATGACAGAGGTTGCCTCAGGGGAGGAGAACGGAACAACTAGAGGGCAGGACAAGAGAGAGACTTTTCACTGTCAAATAAAAGTGATGATGACAGTGCTAATAGTAATCATGAGAGCAATGTGCACGTTTTCATGCTGTTTTTTTAAACATATGAATGCATTGTCTATTCAGATATTTTTTAAATAAATGTAAGGAGGAAGAGAAAAAAAGAAAAACATTTCCCAGACCAAACATAATAGCCATCCCCTTCAAAGATATGAAAGGAATCATAACATAAAGGAGACCGGAGTCAACAAAACTAATAGCCTTCTTTTTAACAGCATAAGGAGGAATGTGAGGTCTTTATGGGTCATAAGGGATAAATGAGGGATCAGCATGTTCCTCAAGAATCAGTGACTTCTGGATTTGAAGTTGTTTGTTTGGGCCATATTTCCCGGGGCTCTTGGCCCTAAACCTAGGAGACAACATATTGGTCCCAGGCCAAGACTTGCAACAACATAAGGAAGCATTGTTGTTTCCTTGAAAACCAAGCCCCCAACCCCACCACTTGGAAGCAGATGAAGACAGCAGCCAATGGGTCCAATGGGATATTTGCCAATGGGCTTTGCACATCTGTCCTTTCCTGATGTGGTTTGAGACGCTTCTCTGCTCCTGGAGTCCTCCGGGCCCATAAAAAATAAGAAAAGACATCCCTTTCCACTTAATTCTCCAGCAATTTGCTGATGTTTTTATAGCTCAGACATGACCACTGGACGTATTTTGGCCTTGGGAATTTTGGATCAGCAGAAATACTGAAACGTCTGGGGAAAGTTGTGTTCCTAAATGTACTTCCCAGGGGCAACTGATCTGCTTTCAACATTCTGTGGTGTAGATGGGCCAGAGTGTGGCAAATCAAATTCTTATCAAATGGAGAGAAAAAAGTCATCAAAGATGAAGTCACTTAATTAGAGGATTTATTCGTGTGCCCAGAAGTTAAAGAACTAGCACCACGGACAGTTCTGTGGGCTGCTCACACAAAAGGCAGATAATAAGTGTTTGTTTAAAATATTCTCTAGGAATAAATAAAATTATAAATGTAAGCCAAAATTAGACCTAAGCTTAAAATATGAATCTTCAAGTTTCCAGCCCCTCAAAGCTCCTCCCCAAATAAATTTATCTTTCTTTTAAAATTGTTTTTCTAATTTCTCTGAATAATGATTTTAAAAAATTAATTACTTCCTAGCGTCCCATGGTAGGAACATACCACATTTGATATAGCCGACCCCTTATTGACAGCCATTTAGGTTGTTTTCGGTTTTTCAGTATTACACACAATGCATTAATTGTAACCATCTCCCTGGCACACATCTTGCCCAGTTCTACTTGCCAGCAATAGATATAGGGAGTACGCACATTTCCAGTTTTACTTGATATTGCCAAACTGCCTCTCCAAAACGACCATACCAATCTATACCTGAAATGTATCCGAGCTGTTTCCCCACATTTTTGCCAACACTTGACATTGTCAAGTTTTAAAAAGTTTTGGTCAATCTCTTGGGTGAAAGATGTCACGACCTTTCTTTTTTCTCCCCTCTTCCTTCTAATCTTCTCCACTCCTTGCTTGGCCTGTGCACTACCCAGAGCATCATGCACAATGACTACTTCCTTGGTCCTCACGGGTAACTAATAGCAACAGCCACTACCTGAGGCTGAGGAAGGGCAACTGACTTGCCAATGGTCCCACGGCTAAGAAATGGTGGAGTGGGTCTCGAGCCAGGTCTCCTGGGTTCCAAAGTCCCCTCACATATCATTTGATATCTGTTAGGGGACTGAGTGTGTAAGGAAGGTAAAGAAGTAGGTCTGAGCCATCAGGAAAAATAAACATCGTTTCCTATTTCCATCAAGTCATGACATGGATCTGTGAGGATTCTGAATTCAGTCCTCCAGCAGCAAGCCATAAAATATGATGAGATCATACACAGAGAAGAAAGTAGACAAGGAAGTCACCCATTGGGACACGCATGTGCCTACATCCTTTGTTGGAGGCTCTAGAGAAGGACTCCTTGGCTCCTGTCCAAGTCTGGGGTGATTTATCTCACTACTCTGAGCCTCACTTTCACAGTCTATGAAGTGGGCCAGTACTTAGTACTGGCCTCTGTACTCAGAGGGCCCCAGTCCTCCCCTCTGCCTAAACCTCTGGGATGAATCCTAGCACTGTCTGTTCAACTCTGAGACTCTGGGGATTATTGCCGATAGATTCAGCATCCATCCACCTGGTGAATTGGAGATCACGGAGAGGAAAACTTGACACGTTCCAGTGTCTCAAGACTGACTCAGGTAAAGTAAGAATGAGGCTGGGGAGGCACGTCATTGGCCTTCAAGGTCCCCCAAAAGCAGATCCAGGGATCCTGTGGGGCTGCTGTGGGTCCCGTCAACTTCAACTGGCCAAATGCTGGCCGGCCCCTCTTCAAAGTCCACTGTCTTGTGTTCTCCATGGGCAGCTGCCCAGGACACTGGGTACGGGTAGAGCCAGGGTGGGGGCAGCTCCTTAGTATTCACCAAGCCGCTCCCGGGACTTCTCAGCAAAGCAGGCTAGAATACAAATGCCCCATGTCTGAATGCACAAACTCTGCTTAGGTATGAAGAGCATCCCCAAGCAGTGATGGAACAAGAAAGACTGGCCCAAGGCAGACGCCCACCATGCTCAGCCACTTAGGAAGAATGGATAGGTCCCTTCCTTGAGATGGGTCAACCCAATTATGAGGCATCTCTGGTCCTCACTCCAACCTCTCTCTCCACTGTTGCCACTATTTAGAGGCTCTCAGTAAAGCCTTGACAGAGGCTGGGTATCCGCTGCTCGGTGCTAATTGATGCTGTCTTAAAAGCAGCATCATTGGACCGCTTCTGTAACTGACAACCAGCCACTGTTGTTCTGGACACTTCTGGAATCCACGAGTGCTCTGTGCTTTGACCTACATGTAATTTTGTGCTAGTAACAAAGCATTTCTCTCTTCATATGACCTTCCAAATAACCTAGCATACTGTTCTCTTCCCAAATAAATGCACATATATAAAAGTTTAGAGTTGAAGGTTACAGAATGGAGCCAAGTGTGTTAGCTTATTGAATCCCCCAAAATCAAAGCAAAATAAACACCCTCTGTGAGTACATACTGTTATTATCCCCATTTTCCAGAGAGAAATTGAGTTCAAGAGATAAAACGAGAAATGCCTGACCCAAACATGCCCAGTCAATAAGATAGTCATGTGAAAATGTCCACAAAATAGCGTTAGGTTTAAAACACAGGATACAGCATAAACAGCATGCTTCCAATTTTGTTTATAGAATCTATATTTACACACATATGAATAGGGAAAAATACTGTAATGAGCTTGACCAAGATGTCAGTAGTGTGCATCTCTGGGTAGTGGGATTATGTCTGATGCTGCTTTTATTGTCACCTGTCTACATCCTAGAGGGGAGTTGTGGCAGTAGGTGGCTCTGCCATCACCCCTCTGAGGCTCAGTTTCGTCACCTGTAATATGGGGATAAAAATAGCACCTGTCTCAAAGGGTTGTTTGAAGACTAGTGTTAATTCCTGGAGAATGCAGAGAAAGGTATGGGGCCTGTTGTCCAAAAACGTGAGTTGTTAATACCAGCGACATCCATCGTTGTCTATCTTCCTCCTCCTTGAGGTCACAGAGACCCACGCCAGAATCACGACCAAGCCACCAGTCCAGGCCTTTGGCAAGGGACAGTCACAATCATCATTGGGCTGTTGGCCAGATGCTATTTATAAGCTGATGCTAACTCAGAGTGAGCACAAACAAGGACACCTCTGGAGCCGAGCTGCGTGTGACCTTCTTGATTCTCACCCAACCTATTTATTATGATTCCAGTCCCGTGGCCCTGCTGGGTAAATGCTTGTAAGGTCTTTGTTCCTCAGGCTCCATTTCACGCCACTCACTTCCTTGCTGAACCCCGCCTGGGTACTCGTAAGATTTTGCCCACAAGTTCAATGGCGCCAACCCCTCTGAAAGAACTTCCTTCCGACACTGAAACAAAGAAGCAGTCCTGGCTACATTGTAGCTTTTATCATCAGAACCCTAATAAAAAATGAACATCAAGATTCAATTCCTCAGCTGCATCCTTTCCTTTAAAATCAACACTGCAGAAGGAGGTGCTATGACTCAAGGGATCAACTTTGAATCATAGGGAGGGCAGTGGCTCAAGGATTGATTAAGTGCCCCCTTGGGAAAGAGAAGCTGAAGAGCTGGAGGCCCTCACTGGGGAGCAGGGGTTCAGGGCGAGGAGCAGGAATGTGGGGGCTTCCTGGGTTAGCACCACCACTAACTCAGAGCATCACTTTGATAAGGATCACTGTACGCACGAGAAAACGAGAGCGCTAGACAGAAGGTTCTCCAGCATCCTTCCAGGGTTAAATCCATAATTCTGAAATGATTAAAATCTTGCTAAAGTTATCAGAGATTTAAAAGACATAGAGTAGATAAGATAAAATTTAAATGAAAAGAAAATAAACAAGAAGAACCAGGAAAAGACCGGAAGAGGAATAAGAGACGAGGGGAACAGACTCTTCCGTTATTAAAACATATAATCCAGTGATAATAATTAAAACAATGTGACTTTGTTACAAAAATAGACAGATTTTAGTGGAACAAAATGAAAAGTCCAAGCTTAGACCTCAAATCCTATGGGAATTTAATGTGTTTATAAAGAAGACAATGAAATCAGAGGAAAGCGGCATTGACTAAGGACAATTGGTGGCAGTCTGAACAAAAGGAGGTTGGATCCATCCCTCACATTTTACATCAAAATAAATTCCAGATTTATCGAAGCTTTAAACATAAAGAATAAAAGCATAAAAAGAATAAAGGAAAACATTTTAAAAAATAACCTTGGAGTAGAGAAGGCCTTTCTAACTATGACATGAAACTAAGAAGCCATAAAAGAAAGAAAACCTTGATAAATTCATCTACATAAAAGTGAAAGTTTCTTTACGACAAAAATCACTATAAGCACAGTTGAAAGACTAGCATCAAACCAAGAACAAATATTTGTAACTCGTATCTCAGACAAAGAACTAAAATTCCCTAATATTAAGGAAACGGAAATAGAAGGAAGATGAACAAACAACAGAGAAGTGAGCAGGGCGAAAATCACCCCTGCCGACAATGCGAGGAGCAGGCCAAAAGCAGAGACAAGGCTCCCACCAGGCCACACGCAAGGCCATATGGCAGCTGCAAATGACCCCTGCGTGTGAGCAAGTCTGCTTTCTCACCCATGACATCGCCCCCAGTTCGTTCTCCCACCTCCTGAACAACGACCACTGAGACACCCCACAGTGGAAGGCTCCTCTTTCTTGACAATATCCAATCCAGGGCTGGCCTTTGCTTCCTTCATTCCTTCTAGAATCATCCAGCTCATGCCCCACCCAGCCCTCTGCCCTGGGATGCTGCCAATACCCCTGGGCAGTATGTCCTCTCGCACTGCAGCAAGCTCGATCAACCAAACTTACCTGACCACGGGAGTGTTGCTGGCAGACAGCAAATAACTAGCTAAATATTGATTATTAGAAGTATTAGCACCAGAGACGCTTCTAGGACAGAAAAGGCAGGGGGCTCTGGAGATGGTGATGGTTCCCTTTCCTGGGAACCCCAAATCTGAAGCTACTCCAGGACAAGATGCTTCAGCGACTCAGTGCAGAAGGGTTTACTAGGAGGACGATGAGGAGAAAGAAGGCATCTCCTGCTTGGACCTCAGACTTCTGCGTACAGCAACCTGATGCACCCTGGGCAGTCACCGTGCTGCAGACCTGGGCCACGAGGGGCAGGATGTGAACTCGGCTTTCACGCAGCTGAGAGCCCAGTGGGTGAGAGACAGAACCCCAACTTGGACACTGACAGTCAGTTCTGGGTGTCCCAAAGGACCAGGAAGGTGTGCCTAGCTTAGTGAAGAAGTGATGCTTGGACGAGGACGGAAGGGAGGGCAACAGCCAGGTGAGCAAAGACCTGTTTGTGTGCATTACAGGGGGTGGAGCTCATGTGTCAGAGCTCCAACACAGGTTACAGCATGTGTTAAAGTCCTGAGGTTGGAAGGATCACCATGCCATCATGAGGCCAGAAGGGCAGGGAGGGGCCAGGGCGGGCAGGCCAGACGGGCATGGTGGTGAGGAGTTTAGGTAGGTTTTTTCCAATCCTACGAGTCATGGGCAGCCACTGAGGAATTTTAAGCAAGCTGGGAACATGAGGGGGTAGGGAATACTGCCATAATGAGATTTGAGGTTTAAAAAGATCACTCCAATTACCCATTCAGAAACCCAATTAGATGGACCTACCAGGGGAAGCAAGAGGTGGGTCAGGATGCAGCTGCAACCTTGCAGAGGAGAGACGAGGAGGCCTGGCTCTGGGTGGTGGTGGTGGCAGAGGTGAGGAAAAGCAGATGGCCTGAGAGGTACTCAGCGGTGGATACTACAGAGACATGGCAGGGACATGGGCCAGGAGGGAAACGGCGGAGGCAGGCTGACTCCCAGGTCTCTGCTTTAGCAGCCAGGTAGAAAGCAGTGTCCTCCCCTGGGAACGCCACAGGAGGACAAGGGTTTGGGATCCCTTTCTGAGCCTCAGTTTCCCCTACTGTCAAGTGAGGGGGCTGGACCACTGCAGGGTTTTCCACCAGCCAAGTATGGACCCTAAACCAATCCACACAGCATCCTAGCACCCAAACAAATCAGATGAGAGGGGATGGGTGATGGTACGCCAGCCTGGACAGGATGGTGTGCTCCTCCATTCTGAGCGGGCCCCTGGGGCACCCCCATGAAACTCTCTGAAAGATCCCCAGACAAGCGTGAAAAAAACACAGGGCTCAACAACTTCCCCAGCCACTGCTGTCTCTGTCCCACTCCACTATTTGACAAACCATCTTTCTCCTGTCTGAGTCATCCTCCCTACCTGGTCTCACACCTGCCCTTCAGTCCATTTGGCCTCCTGGCCATTCCAGCAACTGTAATGACAGCCGCCAGACACTGAGTTCTGCCCTGCCCGGGGAGCGGCCCTCGGGGCAGCCCTGCCAAGGTCTGCAAGGAGAAGGGCTCTCCCCCGAGGAGTTAATGTCTTTGCCCTCAGCCCTTGCAAACCCCCATGGCAACTCTCCTGGCACAATGATAAGCTTGCACCCTGCAGAAAAGTTGGCTCTTAAGACGTGCATTTAAAAATACCCATGGGATGGTGTGGGTATATATAGAGAGAATGAAGCCAGGCACCTCAGCCCACACAGAATGCAAATATGTGCCTTGAAGAAATCTATGTTGTATCTTAAATAGAGGCCTGAGATATGAGCACCACCAAATAACAGAAATTAGCGTTCAGAACAACCATGATGTCATCCAGCCCAAGCCTCAGAGAACAAAGGCTCACATCCTACGATGCTCTGCTTGCCTCCTGGTCCTGATCACTTCCGAATATCTCCAACAATGGAGCTGCCCCCAGGCTCGCAGTGTGAGGAAAGGGTTTCATCTTTATTTACTTATTTATTTTGCGTCTGTGAGGAAGATTGGCCCTGAGCTAACATCTGAGCCAATCTTCCTCTATTTTATGTGGGATACTGCCACAGTGTGGCTTGATGAGCAGAGCTAGGTCCGTGCCCGGGATCCGAACCTGTGAACCCAGGACTGCCAGAGTGGAGCGTGCCAACTTAACCACTATGCCACTAGGCCGGCCCCATCATTATTTATTTATTCAGCATTCATTCATTATCCCCACCATGTTCTAAAGAGGAGGTGAGGTAGCTTACAAAAATGCCTGTGGCAGTTAAAAAAAAAGATAAAACAAGTGGAGGAAAGAAAATACCTGATTCCTCAATCATGCTTAAATACACAAAACACATACTTAGAGGATTCTGTGCAGAAAGTGGAGGTTTGAATTGAAGTTGGATTCCTAGCAACCCCAGTGAAGACAGAAATACGATCAGTTACAACAGTCTCAGAATCCAAAGTATAAAGCAAAGCAGGCTTCCCCGGTATGAAGAATAACGTCTTTCTGTGCTTTCTCACAAAGCAGATGCTTGGGATGGAGAGCAGCATGTCACCAACGCTGTCCCATCAGAGAGGAGGGAGAGGAACTTACATGGCCCCAAAGGACCCAACTTCCATTCCTTCTGTTCCCACCTCCCCGCCCCTGCCTTCCACCAGTCTTTTGCAAATTTGTCAAGAATCCTTCATACACCATTTCCATGACTGTTGTCACATACGCACAATCAGCTGCATGATCACTTGTATTTTAAGTCAACTCACTTTTTGCAACTAAATAAATTTATCTATTAAAGAAACTTTACACCTGCTTTAATAAGAAAATCAGAATCAACTTCCAGAAATGTTAAGTGGTCACAAAAATAAACACAATGGAAACAGGTCAAGGTAATTATATTCTGGCAGACATTCTACCCGTCAAGGGCTCCATGCCTGAGGCTGCTCTCTGCTTGTTAGAAAAGGGAAATTAGCCAGTGTTTGCTGTCAAAGACACACCAGCCACAAACTAAAACTTTCTCCTTGATACATTAGAAGACTGAAAGAGAATTCAAAGGGAAGAGCCGTCTGACCACGGGATCCCGTGACGGTCAAAGCCCCATCTGAGTGACAAAGAAAACAGTGGTGCTCACAGGGCATCCAGGATCACTGCCCCCCTGGGAATTATGTGTAGCCAGTGGCAACTGGGTCAGGATCTGTCCCAGGTACCAATCCACTCCTCCCTCTGTCCTTAAGGGTGAAGTGTCCCAATGTTTCTCTCCACAATACAAAAAATATCAGTTTTGCAACAGATTGGCAATTTTAAAACAGGTCCTATTCCAAAGAGAGTGTGAGACAAACTGCTGGAAAATCATCTCTGATTCCTGCTGGGGGCGGCGTCCACACTCTGGGAAACAGGGACCCTGCCATCAGCTCAGTATATTTCAGTTTCAGTAAAGTTCATGAGTCTGAATCCATCTGATAGTGCGAACAGGACTCATTCATTCCCTGGCAAACATTTCCTGTATCCTAGCTTCCTCCCATCAACTCACTGGTCTTTTCTTTAATTCCGCTTTACTCCTCATTTTGAAATCTACTACAAAACATCATCCTCATCACCACCACATTATCACCACCACCACCAACACCATCACAGCAGCTCCCATGTACATAGCAGTTAGCGTGTGCCAGGCACTGACACTCTTCTAGTTCCTTTAAATATAACTAACTCATTTAATCCTCCCAACAACCCCTGAGACAAGTACTATTATTTCCCCTATTTTACAGATGAGGCACGAGGGATAAAATAGAGCTGGCCAAGGTCACTTGGCTAATGAATCGCAGGAGTCAGGATCACACGTGGGCAGTAGACTCCAGATCCACACTCCTGCCCACGCCCCTCTCCCCCTTCAGTCTCATTCACAACATCACACTGCGCCCTATGAACCGGACACCTCGCAGGGTCTACCACATGGTATGAGCGGCATTCCTGCCCTTGAGGCCAGCACCTTAGGACCCAGAAGGAGAACACAGACATAGGGAAAGGCAGGCACAGGGTCCAGGCCACACCTCATGCCGTGTGGACGATACAGCCCCTCCCGCCATGGTTCAGTGTCTGCACGTTCATGCCTTCATTCATTCATGCCTTCATTTGTTCAGCCAACTGAGGGTTATTGGTGGCCTTCTGGTCCAGGAACTAAGAGCGCAGGAAACAACAGGCAAGATCCCCACCCTCGTGACAGAGCAAATAACACCCCAGCAAACAGAAGCACTATGGATCACGACAGAGAATGTGGGAATGGAGGGTGCACTTTAAATGGGGTATCATATCAGAGAGGACTGCTCAGAGGAGGTGACATTCAACCTAAGACCCGAAGAATAATGGGCTGACCAAGTGACAAGCAAGGGGACAAGTGTTCTTAGTGAAGGAACAGGAGGAGCAACCCTGGGAACATGTTCCAGGAATGGGAAGAAAGGCCAAAGTGGCAGAAATGCTGTGTGCAGCCAGAGCAAAGGCTGGCATGGCCCCAACCGCGTGCGGGCACCCTCCCCGCATTCCTGTCCTCACTGTTCATCCTCAGGACAACCTGCGTGCAGGTACTCCCACCATCGCCAGTTTACACATGAGGAAAATGAGGAACAAAGGCACGAAGCAAGCACGAAGCGAGCCAGGGTTCAAACCAGGCGATGTGGGGTTCAGAGTTCACGCTCCCAACCGCCGGGCTGCATGGCTGCCAGGCCCCAGGGATGAGAGGTGAGAGCAGTGAGGGAGGCAGATCTCGGCCGCCATGGTGGGGAGTCTGGTTTTCATCCAGGGCACTGGGAGGCAGGGTCAAGATCTGAGACTCTCGGGCTGTGGGCAGCAAGTGGCCCACAGAGGGCAGGAGTGGGAGCAGCTGCCCAGAAGCCAAGTGACAGCTGGTCGGAGCAGCATGGTAACAGAGGAGCCATAAAGCTCATCGTGAGCCAGGGACAAAGGTGGAGATGGTGAATCAAGATTTCATGAAACAGGGGAGCCTGGATGCATGGGCAGGACTTGGAGAGCAAAGGAGAGCAGAGAGGACATTCCAGCAAAGACATGGGGGCTGGACCTCAGGGCCAGGCTGGGCTTGGCCGCCTTGAGTCCAGCAGTTTGCCTCAGTGGCAGATTCCTTCATCCCCCATCCATTCATCCAACAACATTCCAGAGCATCCCCAGAAGCCTGAGCAGACCCTCCTCTCCAGGGGCTCCCAGCCCAGTGAGGAATCAGACGTGCAGGATTCCTGCAGGAAAGGTCACAGAGGCAAAACTACGCAAACACTCAACAGGAAGAACTTCAGAGAAACCCAATCCCTCTGTCGCCAAGAAAAGCCTAATTCTGACTACACACTTCCCCTGACTGTCAGCACTCTCTCTCACCATCAACCAGAGGGTGAACAGCAGATAACTCAGGCAGCTTCCATCTCCAGGGACAAAATGCTGGACCACCTGTGCCTGTCCCCAGACCACCTGTAAAGACGCTGCAAGGGCCCCTCAGCACAAAGGCCGGCTCTGGGCCAGAACACCCTGAAGCCAAATGCTCTGTTGGGAGTGCAGGGCCAATGTGCATGCAAAGCTCTCTGCTGCTTCACCCTGAAGCAGAAAAGGTCAACTGTGGCATTCGAGGAAAGCCTGCAATGTGAAAAAGAGACCACAGTAAACAGACAGGGAAAAGAAACACCCCAGAAGAAAGAAATGAGTCAGGAAGCAGATTATTTAATTTAAAACTACAAACTCCAAGGGCCAGCCCCATGGCATAGTGGTTAAGGTTGGAGTGCTCTGCTTCAGCAGCCTGGGTTCACAGGTTCAGTTCCCAGGCATGGACCTATACCACTCATCAGCCATGCTGTGGCGGCGACCCACATACAAAGATGTTAGCCCTGGGCCAATCTTCCTCAGGAAAAAAAAAAAAACCCTCCAATGAGCGTTCTCAGAGAGGAAGTGTGTGCTGAGAGGGAAGTGACAGCTGTCTGCCTGTATCTCCCCCGCAGGTCCCGGGCCACCCTCTGGAACCACAGGGGACAAATCTCACCCTTTCTTTCCAAGATTGTCATCCCCAGAGTCTGTTCTAGAATAGACAGCCACAGTCCCTCTCAGTGTTCTTGCAAATTCCAGTTTGCCAAAACCCTTCAGAAAACACACGGTCCTAAAGTGAACCCAAGGGTCCAGTGAGACCCCAAGCTCCCTTATCATGTACACTCTCTATGGATCAGCTGCTCAGCTCAGCATCTCCCCAAGCGCCAGACACAGATCCAAGGGGGGATAAGGTGATTTTAGGGGGTTCATGGACCCAGCACAAGCAACAGAAGTTAGTTCCTTTTCAATCCTCCCTGAGAACATTTAGTGATAGTCTCAGATTGATGCCACAATGACTCAGACCCCTGACACTTGTAGATCTCAGTGTTCTAAGGAGGAGAGAGCGTCCTCCAGGTCCCTCGCAGCAGACCACATCTAGTTGGAACTAAATGTTTTATAGTCATTGTTTTACTTTTATGGTTACCTTTTATCAAAGGCAAGTGATACGGGTTTTCTATTTGACATCGCAACAAAAGATTTCCTTTTAAAGTGAGTTTAGGTAAAAATAATAGACTTGGAGTAAAAGAAAATAATCACCAAACTATCCTAAAGGTGGCAGACAAGTGGCTAAGTTGGAAGGCACATTAGCACAGATTCAGTTTCTGTCCCGTGCAGAGCTTCGGCCCAGCCACTGGCTGGCTCTAGACTCGGGCCAATCGCCACTGTGCCGTGTCCGGAGGGTGTCCAACAGAGGCCACAGCCCCACACGCAAAAATGAGCTTCTCCTCGACCCTGCTCTGCCCGCGGCCTTCCCTTCGCAGGCCAGGAAGGGAATACTGTCCTGCTGATGCTCAGGACAAAACCTGGGAGTCACTCTGGGCCCCCACCATCCCTCCATCTCTGGGCCACCCCCTCAGCCAATCCCACTGGCTCCACCGTCTACCTGCACCCGCATCCTGCCCTCGCCGTGGTCGGTCACCACATCTCTCCCAGACTGCAGCGTGACCTCTAAACCAGTCTGCCTGCCTCTACACTGGCCTGCTCCCACACAACGGCCTGAAGGGTCCCTGGCCCCTACGCTGGACTGTGTGTCTCTGATTTCAAACCCTCCCATGGCGTCCCAGCATGCTGGCAGCAAGAGCCAAAGTCCCCGCAGACTCCTGCCTCTCTCCTGCCACCACGGGCCCCTCGCTCTTCCCAGACCATGGGGTCCCACTCAGGCTTCACACTGGCAGCTCCTCCATCCTGAAGGCTCTTCCTCCGACATCCACATGGCCCATTTCCTCACCACTTTCCAGCCCTTGCTCGAATGTCACCTCCTCAGTGACACTGCCCTGACCCTCTAGTCAGTACTCAATTGGCTACTGCCCACCACACACTCCATTCCCCTCACCCTGCCCTCCCGCCCTGTCGCTTCCCCCAACACTTGTTACCAACCTGCGGGACGACTCTCTACTGGTTACGGGTCTGTTCATCCTTTGTCTCCCCCCAGCCCCGGCAGCAGGCCCCAGGGGCCACAATCACGTCGGCTTTGCTCACCAATGTCCCAACAGCCAGAATGCTGTGCACACTCTAGGGACCTGACGGACGTCGGTTCCGCTAAACTCAGAGGCCCACTCCCTGCACGGCCCGGCACTGAGCTTTGTGAATCCGAGCTGGGGACCTGAAGCTTATCAACATTCAACTTCTCCTGGTTGGCTCCACCTCCCAAGCAGTCTGTTGAGATACTCGTTTGACTCTCAAGTATGTGGGCCACACTGTTAAAGCTTTTATCGATTTCTATCATTTACTCAGTTGATTAACCTGCCAATTTATTAAGGCAAATGTTGATGGTTCAGCACCTAGGACAGAGCCCTGTGGCATTCCTTTAGAGACCCTGGGGTGGTCACGATACAGTTATCAAAATGTTTTATAAATTATTTGAACATACAGAAAAGTAGAAAAAAGATAGTATAATGAACGATCATATACACACCACCTAGATTCCACAACTCTTAACATCTTGCTGCAATTCCTTGGCTCGCACGTGTGTGTGTGTGTGTGTGTGTGTGTGTGTGTAATTTCCACCCAGAGAGCTACCCTATGGAAAAAGTCAGGGGTCATCAAACTTTTCCTGCACGAGGCCAGACAGTAAATATTCCCAGCTGTGTGGGCCTACGGCCTCTGTCTCAACTACTCAGCTCTGCCGGAAAGCAGTCAGAGAAAACAGGCAACGGCCTGTTTGTGTTCCAATAAAACTTTATTTACAAAACCAGGCAGTAGCCCACGAGCCCTGGGAAGAGAGTAACTTGCACACAACTAAACTTATTTCAGAACAGATCCAGCCACATCCCCACATGCAGTCCTGGATGGGAGCTCTGCAAAGGGGCCAGGAGCCCTAGCAGCTCACAGGATAAACCGCGTGAAGCAAAGGCACGCGCATGGAAGGCTTGCGCTCATTCCTCACCATGAGACGACCTGGCCAGCCGGCATCCAAGCCCTGAGGCTGAGCACTGGAGACTGAGCACTGGGCCGTCTGCCCCGAGAGGGTGAGAGGCCAGGCCCGGGGTGAGCAGCAGAGCCTGGAATAGACCAGAAGACTCCCCACCCTGCCCCGCCGTCTCCACCACAGCAGTGAGCAAGGACGTGGGCCTGGGGGCAACATGGGCTCAAGACTGGCATTAGGGGCGAGTTACTTAAACTCCTAACCTCACTTTGCCCATCTGTAAAACGGCAGCAATGTCAGGCCCGGAGCAGCGGTGGGAAGGCATGTGCCCCGCATGGGGTGCTGCAGGAAGTAACAGACCGAAAGGTTTTACTTCAAAGAGTGAAATTTAACAATTCTGAATTCCTAATGTGCTATTTACCCAGACCAGAAGCCACGTGTGGAAAAAGAAGGAAAGAAACAAGGAGAGAAGGGAGCAGGAGGAAGGAGGGAAATGAGAACTTCCTCAGTGGCCTGGTGGCTGTGACTCCCAGGGCCCCGGGGGCCACCCAATCCCACACATGCCCAGGCTTACCTCCCCCTAAACGTGAGCCCTGCAGCCCCTCCTCCAGGCCACACTCCCCCTCCGGGAGCAGAACTCTCCAGCTAGAACCAATGCTATCCATCTCTTTGTCCCCAGCCAGGTTCCAGGAGGTTCTCTCCCAGTGGGTCAGGCCCTGCATTTATGGAATCCTCTTGTTAGCAATTGGGGGGTTAATTCACAGGGAGACAACTAACTAGGGAGCGTACGTGTCAGGTAAGAATTGGCACATTTTTAAACCTGGCTCCAATGGAATACTACTCAGCCATAAGAAATGATTTAATCCGGCCATTTGTGACAACACGGATGGACCATGAGGGTATTATGCTGAGTGAAATAAGTCAGAGGGAGAAAGTCAAATACCCTATGATCTCACTCATAAGTAGAAGCTAAAAGCAACGACAAACAAACATGTAGCATTGGAGATTGGATTGGTGGTTACCATAGGGGAAGGGAGGAAGGCAAAAGGGGTGATTAGGCTCACATGTGAGGGGACAGACTATAATTAGTTTTTGGGTGGTGAACATGATGTAATCTACACAGAATTCGAAATATATTATGATGTACATCCGAAGCTATATAATGTTATAATCCAACGTTACTGCAATTTAAATAAATAAATAAACAAATAAATAAAATTAAACCTGGCTCTGGGAGAGAACTCTAGGCCAGCAGTAATAAGACAACCCCACAGAGACGTGAGCCAGCTGCATAACCGTATCCCGAGGACTAACTGTAACTACAACCAACAGCGTTGCAGAGCTGTGTGTGTGTCCACATATGTGCCTGATACCCCCCAGAGCAGCTTAGCTCTAAACACACACATCATCTTGACATACTCGCTATTATGCACACACACACACACACAAAAAGAAAGGCTATGTCCTAAGCCCCACTATTGTTTTTAATATGTTAACACGATTTTTGAATTTAGAGGAAAGGACTAATAGTACTGCAAACATCCCCAGGTTCAGCAATTGTTACTATTTCGCTGTATGTGCCTCATAAGCTCACACACACATCCTTCTGTTACAGCCTGTCGGTTCTGTTGAATGATCTCAAAGTAAGTTGTTGAAAGTCACAAAACTTCACCTCTAAACAGTTCAGCCTTCATCCCCCTAAAATAACATTATCACATCTAACATCATCTAACACCCAGCCCCCATTATTAAAGTTTTTATTTAAACAATTTCTTTTCCCATCAACTTCATCTTCAACCACGTGAACTGGATCCACGACCCAGAGAATCTCGTGCTCCCCTGTCTGAGGGGCTCTTCGCACTGAGGCCTCTCCCACCCTAAATATTTACTGACCTCCACACAATCTACGCTGTGTCTCTAAAAGCAGGCCGACCAGCAGCGTCACCTGGGAACATGTTACAGATGCAAATTCTCACGCCCACCCAGGCTTGCGGAATCAGAAACTCTGCGCGTGGGGCCTGCAATGGCTGGTGTGACCTGGGGCTTCTGATGCAGAAAAATCTGCAAACCACCGCTCTGCTCTCTGGGCCAGAAGTCGGAAGAACCGTCCTTCCCCCCAAGGTGCTCATGGCCGGGAAAACTAGCAGAGAAATAAAATAAAAGGATAGATTTCATTTCGTATGTATCTTTCGAAGCTAATTGGTAATATCTTCACTTCCTGCCTGAGTAATAACAATGCAATATGCTCAGGCAAAGACTATTTCTGCCCCACAAAACACAGATTGCAGAACACAGTAACCTCTGCAAATAGATGGGATTCAGCTGTGACATGTCAGATGATGTCAAGATGCACTGAAGAAAGGGAGCTAAAAATAGCACGACAGGGCTGAGCACTAAGGGCTCTAGTTCATCAACTCCAGGCCCGGAAAGACACTGCCTCCAGCCACTCCTGAGGTCCCAGGAGGCCCTGGACAGGAGGAGCTCGCTCTGTCCATATGTCATGTGCCTTCATGCCCACAACGGTACGGGTGCAAAGCCTAGGACCTCAGGGGAGGCAGGAGCGAGCAGGTTGCTCCTGTAGTTTAAAAATAGAGCATTCTGAGCACACACGATATGAACAGTCACCCCACAAGCAAAGCTATTGCATTATGTAATAATAACATGATTAAAAACCCCATAAGTCACGGCCTGTGGGTCGATAATATTGACTCAGGGCTGAACTGCTTGGTAACCAAAGAGTTAATACAAAAAAAAAAACCTGCAAAAAAGTCTGTATCTATTGCACATAGATGTAGACGGAGAACCACAAACTGCCAAGATACCCAGTGGGTGTGGCTCTGGGAGGAAAGACAATTTATGGTAAAGAAACAGTGCATTTCATAAGGGTTTCTTATTTTAGCCTGCCTGGTAAAAGTTGTCAAATTAAACAGCAGCAAATGTGCAGAATGTCTTACTGGGAATGTTTGCTTCAGCTGAGAGCTACACCTAGGTGACAACCGAAATGACGGCTCCAGGACAATAGTCCCCCGCTCCTCTCTTTAATCAAACAACATACCCTTGACTATTTCTGAATGAACTTCAATCGTGGTGTTTTTTATGATTTGTTATTCTTAGATTTTGTAAGTGGTTACCATCTTTACGCACTTGCATGACTCCATTAATTCATTCCTGCAGAATAACACGCCAAGGACACTCCACGAGAGGACTGCTAAATTACCGTTTTTCCTTTCCCCCTAAGAAAGCAAGCAGTTCACGGGACGGGGTTTGGCACGGAGACAACCGCACTCTCCTAAAGTCCCTAGGATCCAGAATCACCATTTCCCTTGGGGCCCCAAAACTTGCAGCTTAGAAACACAGCAGAGCACCATCGGGAACCACTTTTGCTTCCAAGAACTTCACATGACCCATATTAACACTCAGAATTACTTTCCCCATCTCCTTCTCTGGCCCCAACTCCAGATATCCAACCTTACTTGCAAACCATTTTTCAGAACCAAAAATGCACAAATGATACTAAATGCAAAATCACAGAAAAGCAAAATGTATGCTCCTCACCCTTCTGTGGATTCTGTGGTGGAGATTTTGGAGGCACAATGACTCCTAATAGTGCAATATTTATTCCAGACACTACATGAAGGTTTAAATCTCCACTGTGGGAGGCCTCCCCTACTTTGAATTTTTATAAAACCTGGCTTTAGAATAAATAGGACCCCGTGTAGTCAAATGGACTTCAATAACAATCTATTATTTCCTAGAAATAATCTTACAAGCTGGAGATGAAAAGGCATCCAGGTGGAATTTTTATTTTTAGCCCAGAAGTAATAGGTTAGAATAACATCCATGTGGAAACTAAACACTCTCTCTGGGCTCTATGGCTGAAGCGCGGGGCTGCGGGCTAACCCTGGTCTGACCCACCAGGCGCATAAAAATGACCCATCTCTGGGGAGAAGGGCAGCACCTATCCCGCAGCCCAGACCCCAATCCTGCCACTTGATTCAAAGGGGGAGAAAAGCCATTGGCTGTCGGCTGGCCTGCTGCTGTTACCACTTGCAAAGACTTTGCCTTTAAGAGGCCTCCCCACAAAAGGATGCCCACTGCCTCCCTCCCCCAGAGCGTCTGGAGAAATTCCACTTACTTTATGGTCACAGATTGGTTCTGAATGAAGGTCCTCATCCTCCCAGGAAACTCTGTCTCCCTGTAGGCTCCCAGATCCTGTCTCCCCAAACCTCCCTGGGAGGTAGTGACTGGCAGGGAGCCCCCGCAGCGCTCAGGCCCGCCTCAGCTCCCCGAGAGAGCCTCCAGCAGCGCAGCGCGGCAATCGTCAGGGAGCTCCTGTCTGCCTTGTGGGGCTGAACACCGTTATTATCTGTAAACGTTTTTAAATATAGACCTTGCAGGAGTGCAGGGTGAAGGCAAGGAGGGCCGCCCAGGGCCTGAGCAATCAGTTCAGTGGACCAAGCGCCCCACGCGAGTCCCCGCCAAGCCCCCTGCTCTGCTCAGTGCCCACCCAACACTGTCACCCAGCACTGTCAGGACACTGCCCAGGCTGGCAGCTGGCTGGAGTCTGGCAGAAAAGTTGGAACCAAAGCCCTAAATCTACGTACAAAACCCACTGCACCAGCAACCTCCCCTGGCCTCGGGCAAGGTCCACGGACCATAGGGGTGCTCTCTCTTCTCGCCCCTGCCCCCACTGCTGCCACACTGACCTTGAAGAGAGGGCACCTTGGCCATGCCCAGCCGTGAGGCTGCAGTGGCCAAGCCCCGGGGGGCCACAGAGGCAGAATGGGATTCTGACCCCCAACCTCAGGACCAAAGAGGCAGAGGCCAGGACCCTCACTGCACCTGTGATCCAGGCCCAGGTCTGGGTCGGAGCGGGAGGTCAGTCCCACAGGCTCAGCTGAAGCTCCAGGATCAAGTCCAGGTACCTCCACGGCTGGCTTAGGGGTGGGAGCACATGATCCTCCAGTGAGCGCCCGGTGAGAAGGACCCAGAGCAGGGTCCTCCGCCTCAGCACTGCTGACATCGGTGGCCACATATTTCTCTGCCACAGGCTTGTACTGTGCATCGTAGGACATTGGGAGCAAGCCTGATCTCTCCCCACTAGGTGCCAGAAGCACAACCCCCAGTTGTGACAGCCAAAGTGTCTCCAGACATTGCCGACGTCCCCTGGGGGGCGGAACTGCCCTGGTTGACAACCTCTGCTCTGGAGAAAGGCAGCTGTGGGTCGGAATCACGCCCCCACCACTGTGGAACTGTGTAAACTCAGGCAAGCGACTCCACTTCTCTGAGCCTCAGTGTTCTCACCTGCAAAGGGGGGCAAAAGGCCCTAAAGAGCTTAGTCCAGGGCCAGGAACCGATTAATGACGCTCTTGCTACGAAGAGTCAGCTTCACTGTGCACCCGGAGGGCTAGATCCTTCCTGCTAAGGGAGGCAACTCAGGTGCTGGGGGGTCCGGAGCAAGGCTGGCCCAGGTCTGAGCTGTGCTTCCGCCACCTTGCAGCTGGGGCATCCCTCCCCTCTCTGCAGGTCCATTTACCCGACTGTGTGACAGGACACCCCTCCGCAGTGCTGGCGTGAGATGAGCTGAGGCAACATCTGCAAACTGCTTACCACACAGTAAAGACTCAAAAACCAGGAGCTGAGCGGGGAGACTGGGGAGGAGAAATAGGAGGGGGGCGGGGAAGAGGGGGAGAGGAAAAGGAAGGTGTGGAGGGGGCAGGGGGACAGGAGGGGCTTGGAGGGTAATCCCAAGAACAGGGCTCAGAGGAGAGCCAGGCCCCCTCAGAACAATGCCTGGGGTAAGCACCCTAATTCTGAACATTTTAGGGAGTTATTCCACATCTGGGGTCTCTCTGGAAACCTCTAATTCCAGCAGCCACTGACAGGCTGCTCCTGCCTTTTAGAAGAGAGGCTTGGCCCTGCTAATGGCGCCTCCACTGCTGTCCCGCCTGGGGGAGGGGGCGGGGAGCCCAGGCCCCGAGGAGCCAGCCCGCCACTTATGGCTGAGGTTGGTGGAACCCCTTTTCCACTTAAGGAAAACGGAGGACTGGAATCTCGGCCAAGAGCACAGATGAGATTTAAACGGTTTACTTTCCCTCGATGCATTTTAAGGCAGTTCTGCAGGCAGCGCGAGGCTTCTGGGCCACTGGAAGTGCAGGGCTCTCTCTGCCAGGCGCTGTGCCAAGACCCTGCGACTTCTCCTGGCTTCACCCTCACTCAGGATGGTCCCGAGGGCAGGCACTTCTGTGATGCCTCTGTCCAGTGGGGAAACGGAGGCTCAGAGAGGTAGAGTGAGCTGCCCAAGGCCACCCATTAAGAGGTGGATTGAGAGGGAGACAGAAACCACCTCTGTCTGACCCCAGGCCTGTGTGTGACCCTCTGCAGTTTGAAGCGCCAATATCCAGTGGCCCTGAGTCACTGTTCCAGCTCAGAGACAGTCCCAAGGGAGCACCAAGCAAGGCCAGGTGCAAGTCCCAGGGGCGCCATCCAGCTGCCTGGTTTGGGGAACCCCCAAACCAACTGAGCACTCGCCACATGCGGAGCCCCAGAACCTGACGGGGAGCAGGCACAAGAGAACCCAAGGCTGTGATCTGCACTCATATCACTGAGCCAGATGGTGCACTCAGCCAGACTGAGGTTAATGGTGGACACTCCGCTTAGCACAGGGCCGGGCTCCCAGGAGGCGTGCAGCGCCCAGGACTAGCTATCCTGGAGACGATCATTATCAGGCCCCTTCCATCCGTATTTCAGGAGCCCACCACTTTGCCAGGGTCTTCCAATATCGGGTCTTTCTGAATTCTCACAAGAGGTCGAGGAGGGAGGGGTTCTATCTCCATTCTACAGGTGGGGAAACTAAGGCCCCAAGAGGCTCAGCAAGGCAGCAGGTGGAAAGGAGACTGGAACCTGGTCTTGGGACATTCCTGCCATGTTGACACAAAAATCATGAGAAGATGACAAATGAATTAGGATTGTCCCAGAAACATGCCCCCAAAGCTCCAAGTTTATTCAAATCCACAAACCATATTGATTCAGACGCTGGGGAGAGACAGTGAAATGAGGTGCCCCTGCCCTCAGATACCTCACTATCCGCCGGAACAGCCACATCCGAACTATCGGCAGCTGCCCTCAACTCCACCTCTGGACAGAAGCCCACAGCAGCCTCCAGCTGTCCCCCCGCTTTTGTGGGAGCCACTCTGGGGTCCATCCACCAGAGGTCAGAAACAGCGAACTTGCTAAATGCTGCTGGAGTGCGTGGGTCAGGGCTGTACTTACCTGACTCACTGATGAGGGTGGGGCACAGGGATGGAGGGGAGGGGAGGCCGGGAGCTGTATTTCAAAGAGCACAGTTGCATCTTCGGAGAGCCAGGCTCCTCCGGGAGGAGAGGCAGGACGGCGCTGCTCACACGAGTCATCACGTTCCATTTGCCCAGTCCAGGCACGGTCCCATTTAATCCCCACACCCCAGGGGGCACTGCTGCTCCCCATCACATCCAGGTGAGGAAACGTGGCTCTGCGAGGGCAAGTGATGTGCCCGAGGTCACAGTTAACACCAGGTAGAGGGTTAGATTATTGGCCCCGTGACTATTTTGGAAAGTCATAGCTACGCTCCCTGACTGCTGAACCAGGTTATCTCCTTTACAAACCCACATCGCCATGACAGGTGGGCATTACCATCATCCCCATTCTGGAGATGGGAAACTGAGGCTCAGAGAGGTAATAAATAGGTGGATGGCACACGGTGACAAAGCACAGAGTTGGGACAGGAACTCAAGGCATTGCAGTTCTGGAGCACTGTGGCTCTGGAGCACTGTGGTTCTGGAGCACTGTGGTTCTGGAGCACTGTGGCTCTGGAGCACTGTGGCTCTGGAGCACTGTGGTTCTGGAGCACTGTGGCTCTGGAGCACTGTGGCTCTGGAGCACTGTGGCTCTGGAGCACTGTGGCTCTGGAGCACTGTGGTTCTGGAGCACTGTGGTTCTGGAGCAGGGCTTCTCAGCTTCAGCACTACCAACATTTGAGGCCAAATGATTCTCCAGGTGGGGCCATCCCGTGCACCATGAGATGTTCAGCAGCATCCCTGGTCTCTATCCACTCGACGGCAATAGGACTTCCCCTCTCTGTTATGACAACCCTTTGGTCTCGAGACCTCGCCCCAAGCACAGCAGTGGAGCCCGCTGCTCTAGCGGGAGAATACAGGGACGGCCGGAAGGGGCTGTGCAGCCTGTGCCTCTCACTGAGGTCTGAGACTCATTCTTATCGGAAAACCTGTAACAAGGAGAACGCTGCCCACTGAACAACGTGCCCTCTTCTTGCTCATGCAGCACAGACATTTCACGCTATGGGCACGTCCCTGGCCAAGAACAGCAAATAACATTGGCTGGCCCCTCTGGAGACTATGGGCACTCCCGAAAGGCACGGTCACAGCCGCGGGCATCTAGGCTTTCTCACAGCAGAACTCTGGAAAGCATTTGTATCTGAGGGTTCACATTTTAGAATAAAAGAGGATACTCTGTGTGCACCCCTGATGCCCACGCTGTTCCCAGAGGCCAGGCCAGATGCACGGGTAAGTGAGGTGTCCCAGCTGTGAGTTCTCCACACAGCGGTGGGGGCTCTCCAAACTGGGCAAGCGGGTTCTGCCCGGAGCGGGCAGCCACACTCAGCCGTCTGTTCCTCCATTTACACACACCTCCCAGCACCTCCCAGGGCGGTTTTAGGCCCTGGAAACAAAGCAGCGAACACACAGACGGACGGCCTTGTCCTCCTGAAACATGGGGTTGGCAGAGCCAGGGGCTCTGAGGTGTACAAGCCAAGCCAGAAGATCCAGACGTGTGTGTGAAATCCCCCAACTTGTAAATGTTCCTTCAATTACACACACACACACACACACACACCCCGTTCAAGCCAAACCAACCAAGTCTATAGGCTAAACTTGGCCCACAGGCCCCTGTTTTGGACCTCTGGGTTCTGTCCTTCCTTTCCACCAGATTTAGAGAACAGGGCGCCCATGGGCCTCCTCTAGACCATGTGGCTTCCCCCAGGCCCAGGAGAGAAAGGAGGACTCACGTCTTAGGAGAAACTACCTGTCTCCCTTTGCGCCTCCTGGGCAAGGAGGGAGAGGCGTGCCTGGGACAGAGCTGCACCCTGGCCTCATCATGAAACGTGTGGACAGCCATGGCTCCCACTGGCCCAGGCCAAGGAAGCCACTTAAGGAAGGCCCAAGCAAGGTCGAATATCCTGGAAATCTGCCCTCTGCCAATTTGGCTCCTACGATTTTTCATGTTAGGAACTGAAGTTAAACGAAAAGACCTCAGAATAAATAAAACAAGAACCACGTGGCTCTCCCTGGAACCAAATGTTCTCTCCTGCTGGACCAAGAAGAAACTGATGGGTGGTGGGGCAGCCCACAAGGTCACTCAGAAAGCAAGGGCACAAGGATGTACAAAGGACACCTCCAGTCAGCAGCCTGGGAACAAAAACGCACAATCGCCAAGGAGACGCGGGAAGAAGAGGCAGGCGGTCCTGCACTTGTCCGGGCACAGGGGCTGGCGGGTTAGGTCGCGGAGAGGACAGCGAGGATGGGATAACTGGACAGATGTAGGAGATAGAAAACACAAGACCAGCTGGGTGTATGGACCTGTAAACAAGTAATCACAATAGAAGACAGCGTGTGGGCCGGCCATACACCCAGGCGCCACATGCTGTCGGAGTTCAGCAAACAAAGGCCCTGCACGCACTTAGAAGCCGTGCTCTCCATGCCAGCTCAGTTACATGAAACCACCTCTTGGAGGGAGGCAGGAAAGCGCCTGCAGCAGCAAATGCCTGTCCTCACCCCTGAGAAGGCCAAATGCAGAGGAAACATGGAGGCATCGACAGGATCGAGGATGCCCAGTGGTGGATGTTGTGTCTAAACCGTTGCCCTTTATACTTGAAAGTGTTGAGGACACGTGGCATAGACCACGTGGCAGGCTGTTTAACAGGGAGTCAGAAGGGCCTTTTGCCTCAAAATTCTGCCCAATCTCCAGCCCTTTGAAGGCTCATCGTAATCCACCCATCTCTCAACTTGATCTGGACCAGTGAACTCCACGGCTTCGCTCGCACCCCTCCTCCGAGAGGCCCTCCCGACAACCACATCAGAAACAGACCTCGCAGCACTCTCTTCTCTTAGTCGGCTTGCCCATCCTCCCAGCATTCTTCACCACCCCATGCTGTATCACACCACTGTCTGTATACTGGTCACTTGAACGCGCCCCCCGTTACAGCAAAGGTCTCTCTGTCTAGTTCACAGCAAAAGTGCCTCACAGGAAAATCAGGACACACCAGGTGCTGCATAATATTTGTTGGACAGAGAGAGATGAACTAATGAACCTTACAATTGAGGCGGACAGAGATATCAAAACGAGAATGCTGTGAAAGGCAACTGAGGTTGAAAAAGTTAACAGGAACAACCCAAATGTCCACTGATTAATGAATGAATAAACAAAGTATGGTACATCCATTCAATGGAATATTACTCAGCCACGAAAAGGAATGAAGTTCTGACACACACCACGACACGGATGAATCTCAAAATCGTTATGTGAGATGAAAGAAGCCAATCAAAATAGCTACATATTGTACGATTCCGTTTATAGGAAATATCCAGAACAGGCAAATCTATAAGAGACAGAAAGCAGATCAGTGGTTGCCAGGGGTGTGGGGAGCGATTCCTAATGGGCCCAGGGTTCCTTTTGGCAGGGGAAGAGAGGGGAATAAAAATATCCTAAAATCGATTATGGTGATGGTTGCAGAACTCTGTGAATTCTAAAAACCATTGAACTGTACACTTTCAATGGTGTGTGAACCGTATTTCAATAAAGCTGCTACAAAACAAAATTAAAAGAAAGCTTTCATGGCAGCTCATCCATGGGTCCAAGTCCCCACTCTGGAGGCTCATCTTGAGTGTAAATTAGGCAAAAGGAGAGCAGCAGTAAGCACTTTACATCCGCAGGTGACTGGTAATTAACCCTATCTTCAGTTGTTCAAAAAACAAAACGTTCTGAGCCAGCCCTGATGGCCTGGTGGGTAAAGTTCTGTGCTCCTGCTTCAGGGCCCAGGTTCACTTCCCAGTCGTGGAACCTCCCCACCCATCTGTCAGCTGCCGTGCTGTGGTGGTGGCTCACAGAGAAGAACTAGAAGGACTTACGACTAGGATATACAACTGTGTACTCAGGGGCTTTGGGGAGGAAAAAGAAAGAGGAAGATTGGCAACAGATGTTAGTTCAGGGCGAATCCTTCCTTGCAAAAAAAAAAAGACAGCCATGTCTAATCTCTAGTTTAATGTGCATAAAAAAAGCAAAAGTTTTGAGATCTGGAATCCTGGGAAATCTCACAGTCATCCACGCTGTCATCATTAGCCTTACCGAACACCTACTCTTCACAGGTGCCACACTGAGTGCTCTGCCTGCCCTAAGGGGTAGAGACAGTCTTTGTCCCCATTTTACAGATGTGGGAAGCAAGACTCAGAGAGGTTGAGCCACCAGGCTGATGTCACACAGCAAGCCCATGGGAGAGGCAGAATTTGAAGTCACATCAGTCTTATATCAAAGCTTAAGCTTTTATTACTCTGTTGAATTATCCACCTCTCTCAGCACGCATGTCATTTCCTGATTTGCCTACCAGGAAGGAGCTTACTGTGGGAGAACCTGGTCTAATGTGGAAGAGGGAGCCTCCATAGAGAGGGAAGACGTATGTCTCTGGTGGGAGACAGCTTTGTGTTCCCAGGAACAAATCAAAATGGCCGTTGAGCAACGGGTTGCACCACTGCAGCCCCTCATCCCATGAGAAAGACCAACGACCCTGACGGGCATCACATCGCTGCTGGTAGTGGGAACCTGCACCTCCCCTCTACCGTGTGCCCACCTCCACAACACTAACAAACCCGACCGTGCCTGAGGAAGGAGCCCAACCTCCCAGCACGTGCTTGTGACCGACTCAGCAGAATCCACTAGTTATTCCCAGCCAGTAATTAAGCGGAAGATCCCCAGTGTGAAGCTCGAGTGGGTCTGAATGACTCATACAAAGCTAAGTTCCCCAGGACACACTCTTGGTTAGACACAGAGGGAATCTGCAGCATGACAGAGACGAAGCTTTGCACCGAGGCTGGGCAGTGCAGCCAACTTTGTACTCCTGCCTCCTGTGGTCCACAAGACCTGAACCCCAGAGACAGGCTACCCTGAAAGAAAACCTGGAGAGCAGAACGGAATCGGTGTTCTACATGCACCTCCTGGATAGAGAGGAAGATCAGAGGCCATCTTCTGCCATCCCCTTGTGATCAAGAGGACTGAATTCATTTGGCGAGGGCTGGCCCTTTCCCACCATGGGTCCTGTCGCATCTAGGAGCATCTATCACTGGTTCTCGTGTATCTAGCTGCACTGCTCAGACCAGGGGTTGCCAAGCCCCCCGCCAGGAGAAGGCAAGCAGGAGATGTACATGAGATAGGCTGGGTATGGGGCAGCAGAGCCTGGGGGGCACAGCGCACACCGGAGCAAAGCGCCCTCACAGAAGGCATTCCTGGCCGTCACTGTTGTTTGTGCTGGGCGCGTGTGAGCCAAACCCCCACTGGGCAGCTATGCTCCTGAGGGGTTTTGTTGGTTGGTTGGGTTTTGATTTTCACTTCTGACTTAGGTTCACATCTCGGCCTCCCCTTCCCCGTGCTCTGCGGTTAGCCCATCCCGAGGCAGAAGAGAGAGCTTTAAATGACAACTTGGAGCCTTACTGTCGATAGAATATTATCACCTGAGCTACTGAGGCTCTTCCTCTGAGCCCAGATCTCCAAGTGGTCTGTGTCCATTTTACTTGTCCAAACCATCAGCACCGCTTATGCCTTCTCTGGGCAACCTCACACATCAATCCCCAAGAGTGGGTTTCTATGGGGTCAGTGGACGCTGCTTAATGGTAACTGCAAGGGTGATGATAAAGTGTGACTTGTGTGATCGTGATAGGAGTCATTATTTCAGAGGTCACATCACGTAAGGATCAGAAACCCACTCAGACCAGCTCAAGTGCAGAGAGCTGATGGGAAAAGGACAACCAGATCCCCTGGGATGTGGGCCACCCAGGCTTACCCTCCACGTCTTCTGGGCACACCGGCTCCTTGCCCTGCTCCAGTCTACACCTGAGATGCAGTTCTCTCTCCGCTTCTCTCTCACTATGTCTCTCTGGCTTCCTCTGTCTCTGTGTCTATCTCTCTGTTTCTCTCTCTCTCTGTCTCCATGTGTCTCTCTGTCATTCAGCTCCTTCTGTTCCACCTGCCATAGCCCAACACAGCTATCACAAAACGGTGGCCTCAGACACGGAATCCTCCTGACCTTCCCTCTCTACGCCCTTCAATTATCCCTCGGACACTACGTCCAACTCTATATTCCCGTGAAATAGAACCAGGTGGCCCTGTTTAGTCAGGGGTGGGAGAAGGCAGTAACATGGGGCACATGGGGCTGTGGCTGAAGAAGATCATTAAGGGGCAGCTCTGGGGTATGGAAGAGATGTGGAACGTCCAACACAGGAAAACCGCCTAAATCTGGGTGGTGCTTCGCTCGTACAAGGCATCTGCACCCAAGAGCACATTTGAGCCCACCTCTGCATGTTTCCATGGGTTTAGGGTGATCTGATGGAAAGCTCTCCCAGTCTGCCCCACCGTAGAAAGCCCAGGTGAGAGAATCAGCTCAGACTGCCGCCTCCCCCAGGAGGAGTGTCCGGTGGGCAGCTGGAAGCTAAGCAGACCCACACAGCCCCCACCTCCCCAGAGTCCAGGCCTTCATCCTACTCCAATTACCTCCACCGAGCCCCCTCTAGATCTTTCCACTGGGCCCCAAGAACTTCCAAACTTCTGTTGACAACACCCCTGTAGCAGGTCCACGTTATCTACCTCCACACTTGAGCTGTCACCAATTTCCTTCTCCTCTCACAGTGGAGGCCCTGCTCCCCACTCCCTCAGCCCTGTGTTCAGAGCCACCACGGACTAGATCCATCTTTGGGATCCTGTGCCCAGGTCAGCCCACGTCCCCACCACCTTTGTGCAACATCCCTCCTCCTCGGAAGCCCAGGACCTGCAGCTGGTCCTGTCCTCTCTGTCCACCATTGCCCTTGTCCTGGCCACTCCCCCAGGCCCTCTGGTACCCAGCAGGCAGCTTCAGTCTCCTCCCAATCACCACCCAGAGAGCTCCAATGCCCAGGTGAGGGCCAGCCGAGCCCCTGGGCATCATGAGTCCTTGACACTCTCAACACCAACCCCACCTCCAATCACTGTGACCACGGCCAACATGAGATGACTTTCCCTAGATCTAGCCCCCAACTGAAAATGTGAAGACCCCATGTCTCAGCTCCGTCCAAACCTCCATCCTTCCATTTCAGGAGCCCCCAAGTCCACACAGGCTCTCCCTCCTGCTCTCAGCCCCTCAGCCAGCTCCCCCGAGGTGTTATTTCCATCCAATTCAACCTGGGCTCCCATGGTTTGCGTGTCCAGCCAGCACTCGAGACAATCACTCCCCTGACCTCCAACACAACCTCCTCACTCCTGCCGTCTGATTTTTCTCATTTCTGCTCCCAAGCAGATAGCTTAAAAGCTGCTGGAGAAAAATCATAAGACCATGCTCCACAGCAAATTCATTTTGACTTCAGCTGGGCACTAAGTACTTTCAGGTTCTCTACTCATCCCCAGCTGATCTTCTTTCCCATTTCCCAATCCTTGTGGTGGTGCAGTGAAATCAAACAGCCCTGTGTATTGCTAGTAGCAGTGTAAACCAGCACAGCCCTTCAGAATGGCGATTCCACATTGCTTTTCAAGAGGCATAGAATATTTAACTTAAATTCATGTCTCAGAATCTGTCCTGAACAAAGAATTCTAAATACAGAGAACACCACATGCACGAAGTCTTCGCTGTTTTATTAGTAATCATACCAAAAATCTTGAAACATTGAAAATATCCAAAGAAGGAGGACCAGTTAAGTAAATTTTATTAAAGTGGGTATTCTATTGAAGCACTGCTTATGCCTGCAATTTTGGAAATAAAACTTCAGTTCAGACTACTTGAAACAAATCCTTTTATTTGATTACAAAATAAAACAAAATGAGACAGGTGCCAAGTAAGCATATAATACTCCTAGGGTGGGAGGTGAGAGCAAGCACATAATGCAGGTGTGAGGGTTGAGAATGTGGAGTGGCCAGGAGAACCCTACATGCAGCCTGCAACGGCTAACAGAGGGCCATGCACCCTCCTCTGATGAATCAGGCAGAAGGCTTCACAGAAAAGGTCAGGTTCTGGGAGCTGACTTGTGGAAACGGCATCCAGATGGTTGGCAGAAGATGTGTGTGCTTCCAGGAAGTGATGGAGTTGAGGATCACAACTTTGCGATTCGAGGACATACAAGAGGATGGGCAAGCAGCCCTTGGGCCGTGGCCAAGGTTGGGGAAATGGATGAGCATGGTCCTGTGATTTCAGCCATTAAGGAGGAGCCAGCTCCCTGGGACCATGAAGGGACGTTTGCAGATGGAGGCTGTGGGTCAAGGCTGAGATCCAACAGAGAGTGTGGCCAAGCCTGGCTGAGGGGAGGCAGGACTGTATCAGAGAGCTGGCTGCTTAGTTTAATTCTGGAGGAAAAGCCATTCTGCCTGACACAGGGGTCAAGGGTATGGCCTTGGAGGTGGGTTGCTTGAAGAAAGAAAGATATCAATTGTACTTCCAACATCTCTCAACATTAAAGTCCTTCTTTAGCATTGCTCCTTTTGTGGATTTTTCACTTCCTCGCCCTTTTTTCTATGGGGAAAGATTATTGCTTTTCTTATCCATTTACTTATTACTTATCCACCAACCACCATTTTCCCTGTCTACTAATAAAGCATATCCTTAATAAATAAGAATCTACAATTAAATGGGATTTTTCTCTCCTGAGTGTTTAGGAAAGGAAGAAAACACGCACTTGTCAACAATTTACACTAAAGAGTACAGTGGAAGTTTCAACAAGCATCATATAACTGTGGACACTACCCTTTGATGTACTTGGTAGAATATAAAATACTCCTTACATATAATTCTTTGTCTTAAAAGTAAAAACAAAGTTAAAAAACCACACTGGTTCTTTGGTGAGCACTTTCAAGCATTATATGATTCTTTCCATGGCTCTGCTCCTAATTGTGGTTAGGAACATTACCGTCATCTCCACTGTACAAAGGAAGGAACTGAAGCTCAGAGAAGCTCAGGGGCCTCCCCAAGGCCACACAGCTAGAAAGTGGCCGAGCTGGTTAGCATTTAAGAGCCCAGGTCAGCCAGGCCCCAGAACCAGGGCTCTCCCAGAGCACAACACGGAACTTGGCACTGTGCAAGGTCTCAGTGGTCATCACATTATTAAAATATACAACAGACACACAGATCAAGGGAACAGAACTGAGAGCCCAGAAATCAAACCACACATCTACAGATAGCTAATTTTCAGCAAAGGAGCCAAGAACATAGAATGGAGAAAGGAAAGTCTCTTCAATAAATGGCGCTGGGAAAACTGGACAGCCACATGCAAAAGAATGAAAGTAGGCCATTGTCTTCCACCATGCACAAAAATTAACTCAAAATGGATTAAAGACTTGAAGGTAAGACTTAAAACCATAAAACTCCAAAAAAACCCCAGGCAGTATACTCTTTGACATGGTTCTTAGCAGTATCTTTCTGAATATCAGGTCTCTTCAGGCAAGAGAAACAAAACGAAAATTTAAAAAATGGGACTACATCAAACTAAAAATATTCTGCAAGGCAAAGGAAACCATCAACAAAATGGAAAAACAACCTAACAATTGTGACAAGATATCTGCAAATCATATATCTAATAAGGGGTTAATATCCAAACTATATAAAGAACTCATATAAGTCAACAACAACAAAACAACATGATTGAAAAGTAGGAAGAGGATTTGAACAGACATTTTTCCAAAGAAGATATACAGATGGCCAACAGGCACATGAAAAGACATTCAGCATCAATAATCATCAGGGAAATGCAAATCAAAACTACAATGAGGTATCACCTCACACTCGTCAGAATGGCTATTATTTAAAAAAACAAGAAATAACAAGTGTTGGAGAGGATGAGGAAAAAAGGGAACCCTCAAACACTGCTGGTAGGAATGTAAACTCGTGCAGCCGCTATGGAAAACAGTATGGAGATTTCTCAAAAAAAAATAAAACTAGAACTACCAGGGGCCAGCCTGGTGGCATAAGTGGTTAAGTTCATGCATTCCACTTCAGTGGCCCAGGGTTCATGGGTTTGGATCCCGGGCACGGACCTACACATCACTCATCAAGCCATGCTGTGGTGGCATCCAGCATACAAAAAATTGAGGAAGACTGGCACAGATAGTAGCTCAGGGACAATCTTCTTCAAGAAAAAAGAGGAAGATTGGCAACAGATCTTAGCTCAGAGCCAATCTTCCTCACATAAACACACACACTCACAAATAGAACTATAACATGATCCAGTTGTTCCATTCCTGGTTATTTATCCAAAGCGCACAAAGACACTAATTTGAAAAGATATATGCTCCCCTACATTCATTGCAGAATTACTCACAATAGCCAAGACCTGGAAACAACCTCAGTGCCCAGCAATGGGTGAATGGATAAAGAAGCTACGGAATACAATGGAATACTACTCAGCCATAAAAAGCTGAAATCTTGCCATTTGTGACAACATGGATGGACCTTGAGGGTACTAAGTGAAATAAGTTAGATGGAGAAGGTCAAATACAATATGATTTCACTCATATGTGGAAGATAAAACAGCAACAGCAAACAAACACATACACACAAAAAACAGACTGGTGGTTACTAGAGGGGAAGGGGGGTGGGGGACAGCGAAAGGGGTAAAAGGGCACATTTGTATGGTGCCAGATGGCAACTAGACTTTGGTGGTGGAGGGCCCTGAGGAGTCTCTAAGAAGTCAAAATACAATGATGCACACCTGAAATTTATATAATGTTACAAACCAATGTGACCTCAATAAAAACAGCAATTTAAAAAAAGTATACAACCTTTACTAAGTTGAGCCAACGGTCCACACGTCAATTTTACAGAACAGCTTCACTAAGTAAGGATGGAGCTGAAAGGGTGTCAGTCTCACTTGTGTAAAAAAAACAAGTTAACCTGAGGTGAACCCAGGCTCTCACCAGGTCCCGTCATCTCACCCATACACACATCACCATGTGTTCCCAGTTCAGCGGTCTGGGTGTCTTTATGCTGGTGTCTGTCTGTCCGCCATATGCACCAAGTTGCTCAAGCAGAAAATCTGGTGCCATCCTTACCAGCTCTTTCTCCCTCTCTGCGGTGGGTTGAATAACGGCCCCCAAAATTCATGTCTACCCAGAACCTCAGAATGAGGCCTTATTTAGAAATAGGGTCTTTGCAGACATGATTAGTTAAGTTAAAATGAGATCATCCTGGATTATGGTGGGTTCTAAATCCAATGACCGGTGTCCTTATAAGCAGAGACACTCACAGGGAGAAACCACATGGAGACAGAAGTAGAGATGGGAGTGATGCAGCGACAAGCAAAGGACTGCCAGGAGGCACCAGAAGCTGGAAGAAGCAAGAAGTGAAGTTTCTCTAGAGCCATCAGAGGGAGCACAGCCCTGCCAACACTTCTGAGTCCAATGCACCACCAGGATTCCCTTCTGTGCGGGTAAACAGAAACTGACCCGACCCCAAGCAAGAAGACAACGGGCTCACAACAAGCAGCTTCTGGTAGTCACCTCGAAGACTGGGGAAGCCAGGGCAGGTCCGGTTTTTCACACCATCTGACTGCCAAAGCCAGTCGTGCATACAGGTCAGATTCCCATCTGATTAGACATCCTGAAAATTCCCACTGAGAGTCAGGTCTGTCACTCCATGGCCGGCCTGACGTCCGAGGGAGCCAAGGCCACCAGCATGTAAAAATAACACGTATTGGCTTCTTTGGCCACAGAAAAAGTACTCTATGGAAGGCCAAGCTGGACAAGTTTCCAACACCGTTAAGAAGATTTGGCCAAACACATTCACTGACACATGTTGCAGCCATGGGGGCCAAAGAACCAAGTCCTTAAATGGGAACCTGGCAATTGCCGAGGCAGCGTCATGATGGAAATGACACTTGGACTTGTCCTTACAACAGGGAGTAACTTTGGAATCACACACCTAACACACAGCAATAAAAGGATAGCCTAGCTGGAAATGACCACTTTCTCTGGCTCAGACTTCCTTAATTCAGAGCAAAGCCACAACACTAGCATGTGCCCTCTCCTGATTTTGCTCCCAACCCTGGCCCAATTTCCCTTCCACTATCAGGTAGCAGGAGGCTTTGAAAATTTGGACAATCCATGGTCCACTTTAAAATTCTGAAATTTGACGTTAGGAAAACGAGAACCACAGTGTGATAGGCTCCAGTCAAACAGGCATTCAAGCTGCCAGATTCTCTTCCTTGGCCATCCCAATTTTGAAAAAATAAAGAACATAATAATGGAAAGCAGAGTTTCCCAGAGGTGAAGAATGATCTCTTGATTTCCTTTCTCTATAATTTTCACAGGCAAAGCAATGACTTTTGTAGAGTTTCCCTGTTTTTAAAAAAAATGACTAAATTAGAGATGTTTCATAAAACAACTCACTTCCTGGCTCTCCAAGAGAACGATGTCCTTACTGTGGGTACGCAGTGTTTACATATGACTAACATTTGTATGAAATCCAGAGTATGGAAATGGAGTGACAGAAAATATTCTTTAAGGAGTTTGCCAGCTGACTGCTCTCACCTCTGGAAGAGTGGTAAGAGAAACTAGGAGGAAACAGAAAATTGCTGATATTGGAATGAATTTCTGACGACCAGGTGACAGACTAGAGTGCGAAGAAGTCCCAGCCACAGAGTGAGTTTTCACCTCTGGCTACTCTTTCCCATGGTTAAAGCAAGAAAACTGAATGAGCCTTGAGACATGCAGAACCCACCTCCACCCCCACCCCACCCCCAAACAAGTGAAAGGCAGTAGGTCTCTGAACATGGGGGCATAGGAGGAAACTCAAGAGAAATCCATCCTGGAAACTCTAGTCTTTCAGCAACTGAAGTCTGGGGGCAGCAGGGAGAGCGGGGGAAACACTTCAAGGCACTGCAGGCTGTTACTCAATGTAGGCAGTTGATCTGCAAAGTCTGGAAGCAGAGTAGGAGGGCAGAGAGAGCTCCAGGGAGCCAGGAGAGCAACAATGACTCTCTGTGACCCCTCCCTCAGCTAGTCAGGCTGCAACATGGAGAAAGAATTCTCAAGGTTCAGAAAGCTGGTACCCTCAGATGAAAAGCACATGAGACCCCTCAGTGCTCAGAGCCCAAGCCATGCTGAGGGAAAAACCTGACCCGTCTTTCAAAGCACTTGAAGCTGGTAGTGAACTGAAACAAACTAAAGCTACAAAAAAGTGGAGATTTAGCTCAACTATGACCAAAATTGACTCAGTGCTCCAATTCCAATAGCCTGACAGAAGAGCAATGTACTATAACTTAATACAAAATGTCTGATGTGGTAAAAAGTAAGAGGCGTGAAGAAGGAAATTTGGTCCACAATCAAGAGAGGAAACAGAAAATAGGAGAAGACCCAAAAATAGCCTAGCTATTGAAATTATCAGATAGGGACTTTAGAGTAACTGTGATAAAAATTCTAAAGAACAGTCTGTGAAAGGTAGATAACATGTCCAAAGAGATGGAGAATTGAAACACATAGAAATGTAAGAACAATCCAAGTAGAAATGCTACAATGAAAAATCCAATACCATACATGAGAAGCTCAATAGATGGATTTAGCAAAAGACTAGGCAGAACAATGGAAATGATCGATCAACTTGAAGATAGCTAGAGGAGGTTGGTAGCTCCATTAGAGCAGCAAGCTAAACTGTAAATCAGCTATTTTATCAGAGAAAGAGACAGCTAGGAATAGGCCTCTTGGCCAAAGATTGGCCTCAAAAAAGAACTTTACTAAGGAATTCAAATTTAATTGAACCTGACTGTGGAGGAATTTAAGCCCCTGGGCATTGCTGAAAATACTACAGCACTCAGCTGGCAACCAGTGGAGCCTAATAGTTTGGTGTGATACCAACAGAGAAATTAGGGAATGAGACCATCAAAGAGAGACTTGCTAAAACTATTGTCATCTCAGAGTGACTGTGCACATACACAGGTTGCATCCTCTGAGAAGCAACACCAAAGGCACCATACTGGTGTAGGTGGGGGGAAATAAACACTAAAATAGCCCATCTAAGCCACAAAACACATAAACAAGCAAACAAGAAGCCCGAAGGAATGAGGAAATCAGTATCTAGAGTTGCTAAAATATATTACCTAAAACATCTAGTTTTGAAAAGAAAATTACAAGATGTGTAAACAAATAGGAAAATGCAACTGATACATAAGGAAAAAAGCAGACAACAGAGCCTATGAAAGGGCCCAGATGTCAGAATTAGCAAGCCTTCACAGCAGCTATTATAAATATATTCAAAGAACTAAAGGAAACCATTCTTAAAGAGGACATGGAAGATATGATAGTAACGTCTTATCAAAAAGAAAATATTGATAAAGAGATAGAAATTATTAAAAAGAATCAAGTGGAAATTCTGGAGTAGAAAATTGGAATAACTAAAATAAAAAAATTCACTAGAGGGGATCAACAACAGCTTTGAACTTGCAGAAGAAAGAATCATCAAACTTGAAGACAGAGATTTTTCAACCTGAAGAACCGAGAGAAAAAGAATGAAGAAAAATAAACAGAGGCTCACACAATTTTGGGTCACCATTAAGTGCACCAACATACACACAATGGGAGTACTAGCATGAGAGAAGAGTGAAAAAAGAGCAGAAAAAATACTGGAAGAAAAAAATGGCTGAAACTTCCCAAATTTGATATTTTAAAAATTAATGTATACATACATCCAAGAAGTTCAACAAACTCCAAATAGGATATGGCAAAGAGATCCACATGCAGATACAAATATTGACACATAAAGACAAAGAGAAAATCTTGAAACTAGTAAGAGAAAAACGACTAGTCAAATACAAGGGAACCTGAAGAAGTGTAACACCTGACTTCTCATGAGAAACATGGAGGCCAGAAGGCAGTGGGATGACATATTCAAACTGATGAAAGAGAAAAAGCTGTCACCGAGAATCTTGTATCCAGCCAAACTATCTTTCAAAACTCAAGGTGAATTAAAGACATTCCCAGATAAAGAAAAAAGAAAATTCATTGCTAGCAGATCTGCCTTATAAGAAATGCTTAGAAAGTTTTTCAGGCTGAAAGCAAGTGACACTAGACAGTAATTCAAATACACACACACACACACACACACACACAGAACACAAGTATAAGTGATTATGTAATTATAAAGGACAGCATGAATGCATATGCCTTCTGTATTCTTCTATTAACTGTTTTAAAAACCAATTTCATAAAATGACACAAACACACATACAGACACTTGTCTTATTGGGCCTATAACATAGAAATGTAATAGCCTTGACAATAACCATACAAGGGAAGTGTATGGGCACAAAGCTGTATCAGGGTAAGGAAATCACACCAGATGGTAACTTGAATCCACAGGAACAAATGGAGAGAACCAGAAATGATAAATAAGAAGGTTATCAATATAACAGACTTTATAAATATATACTTGCTATCCTTTATTCTCTTTTCTTCTTTAAAAAAACATAAATTCACATAAAGTAGTAATCATAACAATTTATTGTAGGGTTTGTAACATAGATAGATGTAATATGTATAAGAATTACAGCACAAAAAAAGAGAAAAGGGAATAGAGCCACATGGGAGTAAAGTTTCTATATCTGACTGAAATTAAGTTAGCATAAATCTAAAGGATTCTGATAAGATGTATATGGTAAACTCTATAGTAACCACTAAGAAACTAACTCAAAAAATCATTAAAGAAATAAAAATATTATACTCAAAAGATTCACTAATACAAAAGAAAGTAGTAAAGGAGGAACAGAGGTACAAAAAAGACATGGGACATAGAAAACAGAAAGTAAAATGGCAGATGCAAATCCAGCAACATTAATAACATTAAAAGTGAATGGATTAGAGCATACAACAGAAGGCAGAGACTGTCAGACTGAATAAGAAATCAGATCCAACTATATGCTGTCTACAAGACACACTCTTTAGATTCAAGATACAAACAGGCTGAACCTAAAAGGATGCAAAAAGATGTACCATACACACATACACACAGCAAACAGTAACCATAAGAAAGCTAGAAAGGCTATAGTAATACCAGATAAAATAACTTCAGAACAATGTTACTAGAGACAGAGAGAGGCATTTTATAAAGATAAAAGCATCCATCCATCAGGAAGGTACAACAATTATAAACATATATGTACCTAACCACAGAGCTCCAAAGTACATGAAGCTAAAATTAATAGAGTTGCAGGGGAAATAAATAATAATAGTTGGAGACTTCAATATCCCACTTTCAGTGATGAATAGAACAACTAGGCAGAAGATAAAGAAGGAAATAGAAGAAGTGAACAGCACTATAAACTAACTATCCCATACACTACGTGACAGACATCTACAGAACACTCCACCCAGCAACAGCAGTATATACATTCTTCTTAAATGCACATGGAACATTTTCTAGGATAGATCATGTGCTAGTTCATAAAGCAAGCCTCAATAAATTTAAAAGGACTGAAATAATAAAAACTATGATTTCTGATCAGAAAGGAATGAAACTAGAAATCAATAACAAAAAGAAATTTGGAGAATTCACAAATATGTGGAAATGTCTATGCTCCTAAATAACCAATGAATCAAAGAAGAAATCACAACAAAAATCAGAAAGTACTTTGAGATAAATGAAAATGAAGAAACAACAAACCAACACTTATGGGATACAGCTAAAGACATGCTTAAAGGGAAGTTTATAGCTATAAATGCCTATATTAAAAAAGAAAACTCTCGAAACAATAACCTAATGGTCCACCTTAAGAGAGCAGAAAAAGAAGAGCAAACTAAACCTAATGCAAACAAAAAGAAGGAATGGATAAAGATTAGAGCATAAATTAATGAAATAGACCGCAGGGAAAAAAAAACAGAGAAAATGAATGAAACCAAGACTTAGTTCTTTGAAGGGAAGGATCAACAAGATTTACAGCTCTTTAGCTGGACAGATGAAGAAAAAGAGAGAAGACTCAAATTACTAAAATAAGGAATGTAATAGCCCTCACTCCCAACCTTACAGAAATAAAAGAACGATAGGGGAACACGATGGACAACAGCATGCCAATAAATTAGATAACTTACATGAAAGGGACAAATTCCTAGAAGGTCACAAACTACTGATTGTGTCGATGGCTGCACAACTCTTAGAAGATGTTAAAAACTGTTAAAGTGTACACTTTAGATGTGTAAATTGTATGGTACATGAATTACATCTCAATAAAGCTGTTCTGTAAAAAACAAATTTTAAAAAATCATAATGAGATACCATTTCATACCTGCCTGAATGACAAATTAAAATGACAGACAACACTCACTTTTGGAAAGGCTGTAAAGCAACTGGAATTCACATCACTTAGAACCATTTGGAAGTTCCTTCTAATGTTAATTATACATCTACTCTATGTTATAGCAATTTCACTTCTTGCAATTTACTCAAGAGATATAAAAACGTCTATCCACAAAAGACTTGTACAAGAATGCTCACAGGCAGCTTTATGTACATCAGCCAAAAACTAGAAACAGAGAACAGACAAATTATGGGATATTCATACAATGGAGTACTATTCAATAATAAAAAGGAGCAAACCAATTATATAAATACGCGCATATACACACAATATGGAAGAATTTCTAAAACATTATGTTTAGTGAAAGAAGCCAGACACACACACAGATGCACACTGCATGACTCATTTATGTGATAATCTATGGTGAGATCTATGGAAAATAATTGCACCTGTGAGAAAAGGTAGACTTGACTGGAAGAGGAAACTAGGAAAATTTCTGGAGTGATGGAACACTTCCATATCTTGTTTAAGAAGATGGTTAACTTGTTAACATGTGCCTTCAGCCCCATATTTCCTTCAAACTGGTAGTAAGATCTAGAAGCTTGATCACATTCAGGTTTAATTTTTTTAGGCAAGAATCCTTTCCAGGTGGTGATGTGTGTTTCCAATTGCGTAGCAGGAGACACATCATGTCTGGTTGTCCTAGTTTCAAAGATGTGAAATGAGATCAGTTGATTCAGCTTATACAGGCCTGATCTATCCATTATGAAATTCCTCCTGGATACATACCTAACGACTTTAACACGCATTGATAATTGCCTAGACCTGTTGTTTCACTAGGGCTGTCAAATCATAATGTTCTAATTCTATCTTTCCTTCTGCATTTATTAATTAGAAATTTTTTATAAAGGAAAACTTTCCATCACCAACTATTTGGTTACTCTGAAATACAAGCCAAACAGAAGGCACAATAAATGCTTTATTCTTTTCCCTTATTTAGTGATTTTCAAAATAGTGAGCTGGTGCCCTAGCAACATGTAATAGTGACCAATTATTTTTTTGAAGTATCATTCTGAAGGCATGGATTTTTATAATTTTGATGTATTTCAATCAATTCTACTCATTAGTCAGTTTGATACACAAGTATCTCATTTAGCCAGCAGAAAATCATTCAATTTAATTCCTATATTCTTTCAACATAATCCCATTAATCTTTGATATCTTCCCTGCTTTCTGGCATGATAAAGTATCCCAGACCAGGAATCAGTCATTTCACCAAGGAATTCTGCTTCCTTTTAATGGGAAATGGTATTTAGTGAGGAAAACCTGGGCAGTGGGTGGTGTTCATTGCCACAGGGTTACCACTGCTTCTAGGTCTTTTCAGTGGACAGAGTATGAAACAGGTATCTTTAAGAGCAAAGAACACTATGAATTCATATTGATATTTCCAATTCAAATGTAAGATTACAGGATTTTAGGTAACTTTAACAAATATTATACCTTATCTCTTTTCCATCCTAAGAATCTTGATTCCTAACATTAACATATTGCTTATTTGCTTTCTCCAAAATTATTCCTATAATAATTTCAAAGTAACAATATCAATATTACAGCTAATAAAAAGACCAGTGAATGCATTTTCTTATTTCTTTGTATTGATACATGCATTTGTGTCCTAAACTGCATCCCACTAGCGATGAACAGTTAAAATACTGGGTTTTAAAGTCACCCGAAGAAATTAATTTCTCTAAGCTTAAGCCACCAACTTGATAGACAGTTAGGTTCAATTATTACATCTGCTTCAACATTTTCCCTTTTTAATTTTTTGAATATGTAAAATATTTACATGTTTCAAAACTCAAAATTCTATAACAAAGTGCACTCACCGAGGCCTCCTCCCAGATCTGTCCTCTCCAAGCTGTGGGCTCCCTCCCCTACATGCAACTATTTTTCTTAGTTTTGCTTTGTGCTTCCATTCTTTCTTTTGGACAACCTAGGTACACACAGACATGCACACACACACACCCCTTCTCCCTACTTCTCACACAAAAGAGAGTAGACTATAAACACAGTTCTATATCGTGAATTTTCCCCTCTCACCAATATCTCCAGGGGATCGCTGCATAGTGGAAGAAAGAGCATCCTCATTTCTCTAAAGCCATCCAATACTCCATTGTGTGGACATACCACTGTTTATCCAACCAATCCACTATTCATGAATATGTGGGTTGTTTCCAACACTTTACTATAACAAATAATGACAAAATGAATAGCCTTGCATATGTGCTATTTTATATTTTGCCAAGATATTTTGGGATAGATTCCTAGATGTGGATTACAGGTTCAAAGGTAAGTGCATATGTAATTTCGCTAAATATAGCCAAATTTCCTTCCCTAAGGTTTATATGGCTAGTTTCTAATGACAACATAACCGTGTTTCAATTTTTTAAATTCCTATTTTTATATTTTTTACTAATTAATACACCCTGGCAGGATATTTTGGCAACCAACTATAGAGGCAACAGTTCATAATTTACCACATACTTCATGGCTTCATTTATTTTAGTTTCTGATAAAAAAAATTCCACTACTTTAAAAAATGCAATATGAATGGATTTCTTTTGAATAATACACACACACAGAAAATAAACATGCATGTATGTAATAGCCAGATTAGCAAAGATTAACATCTTGACATAGTTGCTTAAGATGGGCGTTCTTTTTACTAGAAGAAACAAACATTACAGATGGAGTTAAGCCCCTGCAGTAACCTCAGGAGCCCAGTGGCATCCCCCGACCCTGCCATCACTGCAGAGGCAGCGACGGCAGCGACTGGAGTGTGCATTCTTCCTGGTCATGCTTTTCCGTTCCTCCATTATGGCTCCTCCCACTTTTTTGCTACTGAATCAACGCTGTGATAACATCCCTGAATAACTCTCCTGCTACTCATGCTGCCACGTTCTCCAGGGCAAAGGCCTGGCCGGGTATTGCTGGGTCCCAGTGTTTCAAATTCAAGGAGATATGCCATATTGCTCTCCAAAGTGGTCATACCTATTTATGCTAACATCCGCAGTGCCTGTTTTTCCAAATTTCACCCACACCTTGCCACCTCTATATGTTTTGACTTTTGCCAGTCTGATAGGTGGAAATAGTAACTCATTGTTTTAATTTGCAGTGAATGCGATAGCATTTTAAAACAACAGCATCTTTCTTTAATGGGAAAATTGACTTTCAACTGGCCTTTTAAAATTAATTTTTCCCCCACAAGAACAATCAACATAATGCAAGAGACAGAGAACAGCTTTATATACCTATTCTCATCCCTAACAACTTAGCGTCTTTATATCTGTAATCTTTTATGTAAATCTTAGATATGTGCAGATATGTAAGGCATATACTTTATTAATTTTAGAGAAAAATGCAAGCATAATCATGCAGATTCATGTGGAATTTCTCTTGATTTGTTTTTGAATTGACGGTTCTGCTGATGTTTAACTATTGCTTTGTTTTCTGTGTTTCACAGCAGAAACACAGATTTCTGAGAACTCTGTCTTAGAAAATATGGCCAAAAATCTCCCCATATTTTGTATTATGAATATTAGTCTCTAACCAGAGCCTAGTATTTCATTGTTTATAGTACAGTTTTTTTATGCTCATTTTCCAAAAGGAAACCCTTCCTAGGTCCCTTTATCTCTATTTCTATATCCATAAAAATAAAATATGCACACATCGATAAATTATTCATCTATATTTTCACAGACATGCCAAAGTTACCTTTTGACCTTCAGGGAAAAACACGTATACAGAAAAACACCCCTTGACTTTCAACACTGAAAAAGTTGGAAACCTACCAACTAGCAAATGTGCAATAACAGCTCGAAAATAAGTCAACTAAGTCAAATAAAAGCTACTCTGGACAGGCCTTTTCTCACTGCAAAGATAATGTGGAAAACCATATTATGAGGCTCTTGTTTCTTATTTGTAACATGTGAAGGTAAACACTGATCCAGTGCCTATGGGACAATTTGTATCTTATACGGAAGGCACATTAAAATTTATCGACGATGCTTTCCTACCACAGGAGAGACACTGCTGAATATTACTGAGTCAGGGACTGGTAAAACATCTTCAAAATAATGAATTTGCACTGGCATCTGAATTCTTAGGAGGAACAGCATTTCTAACTGTGATTCTAACAGAATGATGCTTTTTTTTTTTTTTTTTTTGAGGAAGATTAGCCCTGAGCTAACATCTGCCACCAATGCTCCTCTTTTTTGCTGAGGAAGACTGGCCCTGAGCTAACATCCATGCCCATCTTCCTCTTCTTTATATGTGGGATGCCTGCCACAGCATGGCTTAACAAGCAGTGCGTAGGTCCACATCCAGGATCCAAACTGACGAATCCAGGGCCATTGAAGTGGAACGTGTGAACTCAACCGCTGCACCACCGGGCTGGCCCCTAGAAAGATGCTTTTAAATAGGTTGAAGTGCAAATAAGTTCTTTAAAGCCAAATAAAAATAAGAGGGAACTCACGAAAGCCCCAAATATCCATTATATTACCACGAAATCCATCTTGCATAATTTAGCCCCTAATTTACAACATGAAATACATACTGTATTTAAAGACAGGAAGAGGAGGTTGCTGCATGTAGTTTCTCTTTGCTGAGTTACTTCATTAATATATGTGACCGTGTATGATAGAGAACATATTAAAATGCGTGCCTCACAAAATCTCCTAAAAAGATACATTTCCATATCTCGGCTGGAATCCCTCTAACCATGGAACATTAAATAGAGTTGTTTTTCTCTAACCATTACCATAATAACTTTTCTTATAACAATTTCATAGATGGGTTACTTGCCATTTGCTTTTCGATATGCTTACTACAAAATTTCACTTTCATTAGCCTTTTTTTTTTTAATGTGAGGCCAAGTCATAGAAAGAAAATTAACTCAACTAGACATACAATTACCCAGCACATAAACTCTGGGGGGAAAAATCATTTCTCTATCATACTCCTCAGTCAACAACACTGAGCTGGATGGAGCAAGGGAAACGGAAGTTTCAGAGTCCACACTTCACGTCTCATCTTTTCAACACAGGAGTCTCCACAGGGAGGGACATAAGATCTCCCTAATCCTGCAAGTCTTCTGGAGGGGGCAGCGACCAAGTCAGCCCCAGCCCCTCCCGCGGGTGAAACAGACCTTCTGCTGCTACTCTGAGGTGGCAGAGTACGGGTGAGCTTCTCTCTCTCTCACTCACCCCTACTCTGAATCACATCAACCCAATCCATCATTTTACTCATCCCATGTGTCCTCTTTAATTAGTGCCAAAAGGACATGACAGTAACGGATGTTGGTGAGCTAAGGAAAGGACAGGCCTCACGTTAAGCACCAAGGTCAGCACAAATCTGTTACTGGGAAAGAAAACAAACCCTATCACCAACCCAGAAGATCAGGGCCCAGCTCCTTCCCTCCACCCCAGCCCCGTGTCTCTGCGATAACCAGAGTCAAGCCAGCCTCTTGCTAGTTAAGGAACCACTATGAAATTTTAAAGGAGAACTTTTTGTGAAGATTCTGAAATGGACCTTTTTTCCCTACCCAATAGCCATTACACCCTTTTCTGGCTGCAGCCCCTGGATTTCTCTTGGGGGCCACACCCCTTGCCCATTCAGTCCATATGATTTCAAGAGGCTGACAGACCAATAAAACACGATTTCCTAGAGTTTTGGTTTGTTTTGTTTTTGAACTAGTAGGAAAGAGAAGCTCTCCTCTTTCCCCGAGTTGGCTGGAGCCTGTGAGGGCCCCCGGAAGAAGGGAGAGCTGGCCTAAGCGCAGGTTAAGGGCTGGAGAGGGAGCAAACACCGAGGATACAATGAGATGCTCCGGATCCAAGGGCCTGAAGTCAAACTCCCCTGGACTAATCAAATTTGTCAATCAACAAACACCTTTTATGGTGAAGGCAGTGAGGTCGGGTTTCTCAACAGCAACTAAAGCCACGTGCAACTAAAAGAATCTTGACGAGGGGCCGGCCCGGTGGCATAGTGGTTGGGTTTGCATGCTCCACTTTTGCAGCCCAGGGTTCACGGGTTTGGATCTTGGGCATGGACCTACACACCACTCATCAAGCCACGTTGTGACAGCATCCCACACACAAAATAGAGGAAGATGGGCACAGATGTTAACTCAACAACAATCTTCTGCAAGCAAAGAGGGGAAAACTGGCCACAGATGTTAGATCAAGGCCAATCTTCTTCTTCTTCAAAAAGAAAAGAATCTTGACTGATAAGATGAAGAACCTTCTAAAGGAAAGGCACCTAGCCTACATCATCCATCAATTAATCAAAAGAATGTGTTCCAATATCAATAGTCTATATGACAGAGAACCAGATGGAAGGTTTAAAAGCTGGAAGGGAATGGAGGAATGAAATAATCCAAATCCCAGATTTCACGGGTGAGGAAACTGCCAAGAAAGCCATTGAGGGTCCCAAGCATGTGAGTGGTGGGACTGGGACCTGAATTCGGGGACCCTAGTTCTTATCACATTCAGGAAACCAGGTTAGGAATTTGGGCGTCGTGGGAGATGACTTTCTACAGGGCTCATGTGCCCACACATGGATATGTGTCATGATAACACATTGCTTTCCTTCTGAAAACGTGCAGCTCATTTGTCAAAGGGATACAGGAGATTTGTGCAGGAGGGGAAACGGATTAAAAAATAAACAGGGACTTGGGCCAAACACTGTCTCCGCATCAGGGTTTCTGCTGGAGACATGCCGGGGGGTCTTCTCAGGAAGTCAGGGGCGCTGAGATCCTGGAATGGCCCACAGACTCTGAAAGAGCTTTCACCCTCTCAACTTCCCAGGCTCGGGACCGTGGGTCCTGCTGGCTGTGCCCAAGCACTAACAGTGGCCGACGGTGGGCAGGAGTCATGGGCTCAACAGCCTCATGAAAAAATACAACAGAGTGGAGGGAACAGGGAAAGTTTTCCACTCATTAATTCCAGTTATATTTAATCCTTCACTATGTGCCAAGCACTGTGCTGGAAGCTGGGAAAGACTGTTTTCATTTAAATTATATTCTGGTGGTGTAGACAGACATGCACACACACACATGAATGTATATCATATATATTTGTATTTTGTATATAATTAACGTAAGCAATATTTAATTGTGCATAAATAACATATTTCCTGATGGTGCTAAGTGTGCTCAGAAGAAAATACAATGGGATGAGGAAAAGTGAAGGTGTGACTTGGGAGGGTGAGCATTTGTGCTCCCGTGGCCAGGGAGGGTCATCTGGAGCTGAGACAAGAACGATGAGAAGGAGCCAGTGGTGCTAAGATCTGAGGGAGGGCCGTGCCAGGCAAAGGTCTTCCCTCCTTTCTTCCCTCCCCCGAGTCCGCAACAGGACTTTTGTTGGTTCTAAAAATACTGAGCACCTGTTATCCGGAGACAAGAGGTTAACCTGGACTTGGTGAAAGACCCACCAGAGAGACCTGCCAACAAAGCAGTCACAGCTGGGTGGGGTAAGTGATGTGAAGGGAAGGTGCAGGAGCGGAGGCAGTAAAAGGGATGGACCCAGCTGGGAAAGTTCAGGAAAGGCTCCTGAGGGAGTGCGGTGGGTGGCCTGGGCCATGATCAGCTCTGGGGACACCAGGGGCAAACATGCCCCTGTCCTACAGCCCCATCTCCAGGTGCTCAGGCCCTGCAGCAGCGCAAGACAACCCATGTCTTATAGGGTCTACTGTGCACATCCATCCGTCCAACATATACTGCCCCCGACTAAATGCCAGGCCCGGGGCCAGACCCCAGAGTCCCAGGTGGGGCAAAACAGGTGCAGTCCCACCCTTTTGGGGTTTACAGTTTAGTGTGTGTGGTGGAGGGTAGTGTCTAGGAAGAGAAGACAGCCTTGAAACTGAACAACTGATGTCTCAGTCATTGTTCATTTCATTTTATAGCATAACAGATAGAAGTTAATTCTAAACTGTTTTCACCTCAAAATGCAACACATACACATTTCTCCAGAGACACAGCACACTTAGCTCCCTTTTTCCCTATAAACTTGCTGGTGATTATTGATTGGCGGCTGCCTTCTCCATCAGACGGTCAGCTCCATCAAAGAGGTTGTCACGTCCCTCTTCCTCCTCGGCAGCCTCGGCCCCTAGCTCTGGGCCGGCACACAGGAGGCATGTGATGAACTGTGACCTACAAAAGGAGTCTTTCCACCCCGCCAGACTGTCAGCTCCCCACGGCATCCATGACCTTCAGGAGCTGTGGAATAAATATTCGCAGGGTGGGCCAGTAGATGCAGGGATTCTCTGGAACGTTCTGGGTCAACTGATGTTGCTGAAGGAAGAGCTGCGCAAGCCCTGAGCTGTCCGATCCACCTCTTTCCTCGAGCGCAGCCGGGGATGTTCTCTAACAAGCTCACAGAGCAACACAAAGTGGGTCTTGGTACCTTCTAAGGGCCAGCCTCACAGGATCTGCAACTGTGACTGGGGAAGACGTAACCAGAACGCTTTCCACACCCCTCCTCCTTTTCATTGGGAACCAAGTATTTTTAGACACAGTGACGGGATTGCGTCAGCAGCCTCTCCGCATTTGCCCTGAATACTCCACACGATCAGGCCACATCGCTCCCTTTTAGCTTCCCGCTGCTCCATCAGCCGTGCACCAAGCTTCGCCCGCACTGCCAGGAAAGCTGAATTCTCCCACAGGGATTCTATCTAGACACATTTTAACATGCACTGTTTGCCTTCTAATTTTAGAGTCTAATTATCCTGTGAAGATCGAGGCAAATATCTGCTCTCCTCTTGGGGTAAGGACACAGTATTGTGCAGGATTACTCAAAAAATAGGCAAAACTTAGCAAAATTGGGAGGATCACATTAAATCAAGATGCTTAAAATAATAATAAAAGCAGATCACTCTGTATATGCATTGAATTCCCCAATGCTTCGCAGTTAAGGCCAATTTAAGGAGACGAAGAAAGCAGGTAGACACTTATTGTCACAGATGGGGAAAATTACTATAAATGACTAAGAGAAAGGGCATTCACTTACTGTACACCGTGTGCTGCGCTGCTGTGCTAGAAACTCTCTCACCCTACTCTGACCCCTCACTTTCAGGCATACAACTAAACTGCTCAAGAGTATTTGATTCAACTGGATAGCTCTTTCTCTACACACATACCCCACACTCATCAGGAGAACAGGCTGGTACAACGTGTCTGAATACATCCAACCTCCATCCCTTTTGACTCGGGAAGCCTGCTTCCAGGAATTTAGCCTAAAGAAATAATCAAAGATATACACAAAAAGATATGTAGGCTGAAGTCCATCACAGAGTTATTTATTACAGCAAGAAACAAAAAACAAACAAAAGGCTTAAGCCAGACTAAGTTTCTGATGAAAGAGAAATGGGCAAATAAATTTTGGCAAATTCCTATTCTGGAGCATTATGAAACCATTATAGACCACGGTTTCAAGTATACCGAGGGACATGGAGAAGTGCTTATGATATATTAATTTAATAAAGGATATAATGAAGGATCCCAATACAGTAAAATAAAATTTACACAGAAAAAAGCCTGGAAGGAAACATAAAAAAAGGCACCCATAAGAGCTATCTCTGTGTGGGGGTGCGGAGTTCATGAACAGTTTTTATTTCCTTCTCAATACTTTTCTGTTTCCTGAATTTTCAATAATGAACATAATTTTCTTTCCAACCGGAAAAAAGTCTAAACAGGAAAAAACGAAGAGACATTAGACAAACAAGCAAATAACTAAATAGCGAAATAACGCAACACCTCCCAAAATCCAGGCAGCCAGAGAAAGAGGAATCTGGGTGGCAAGTGTGCCCGTGTCTAAGTCGTCTCTCTATTTGACCCAGACCACTTCTTCCCGGAGTTTAGTTCTCCACGTCCAGACATCAGCAGCCCATACCCACTGCCAGTCTCAGGACAACAAAATCAGCCACGGACCCAGGGGGTTTGTCACAAGGGAAGTTGTCTACATTCTCTCTGAGAGCCAGAATAGCCATTGGTCATCCACTCGGATTTCCTAAGTCAGGGACCCGATGTTCCTAAGAGGAACTGGGGCTCCGTGAAGTTTCCCTGACTTTAAACAGGCTAACAGAAGAGCAATTAATTAAACGGGACCTGGGCATCATTGCTGCATAATTTATTTGTACATAAAGAGACATTGGAAACCACCAGGCCAGAGTTAATCGTCATTAAGGCTGTAAGTCATCCTTGACAAGACAATTATATTTTATATACATATGCACACACATATCTAGAGATATCTACATACATACATACATGTATCGATCGACTGATCAATCGATCGATTGATCAATCGATCGATCGATAGGACAGAGAGACAGACGAGGGAGGAGGGGGAGAGCCACAGAGGGAGGGAGGTGTAAGGACAATGCAGTTCACTTGGTCACCTGCCCCTCCCTGCTAGTGCATTTTTGGTCCATCTTTACAACTTAGAAGCTGAGCGCTTGATTTCCACAGATGCATTTATGACCCTTTTGCAACGTCAAGTGTATTGGTCAGTCTTCTCCGTATAGTCTGTTACATTTGCAGCATCTCTAATCTAAAGTTGTGCGGCATTTCTCCAAGATGCAAGCTAAAAATTCACAACTATGAGACCGTCATCCACGCGCTCTCTCTAGAAACGAACCTACGTCCTCCCACAGCTGCTTTCTCGCTGTTTCATGCAGACGTCACTCTGGCCATTCATATTTTCCCTTTCCTTCTGTCATTTGACTTGCCAATTCTATCCTCATCTCTGACTTCTACAAGGCTAGGTCAAGAAATACGCTGTTAGGTGTGCATCCCGTTTTTAGAAAATATGAGTCAAAAGCAAACATTTTTAAAGAGTCAAGAAATTCCACATGAAAACCTAGGCTTTCAAGTTCTCTTAAAAACCAAAGAGCTGGCAACCTTGAGCTCTTATTCCTACATAATCAAAACTAGCAGGGCCACACCACAATATGCTCATCAGGCATGGCAGGGAATCCCAGTGTCTCCCCACCCTGAAGCTGGGGCCAGCTGCTTTGTCTCACCATGGCTGGTTGACGCCTGCCTGGCCCCAGGGACATCTGTATCCTCCACCCTTGCTCTGAGTCCAGCCCACATCCAACAAGGCTCTCTGGGGAAGTCTTTGAGCTGAGTCTGCATGACATGCTAAGCCCTTCCTATACTGACCTGATCCTACACACCCTCCAAGGCTGGCGCTACAGGGGGTTAACACATTTTCCAAGATTGCTCAGGGAGTGAGTGGCTGGCCCAGGTGTGAATCCAGAGCTGCGCTATCAACCTGCCTGCTATGCTCTGCTCTCCTGATGCACCCCCACAGGTTCAAGCCTGCGTGCACAGGACCAAGGAGGCCCGCTTCCCGCTGCTCTACAGGAGCTCCTCTCACACTGCCAAGACTGGAACCAAGAAATCCTCCCTCAGCCTAGTGGGCATCACGGCTGGCGTGTCAGGGTTGTTGTTTTTTTTTTTTTTTTTGCATTCTCATGGAGAACATGGAGGAGGGAAGAGAATAGATTTATAGAAATTGAATTCCAGCACAGTAAATCTCTTCCAACAGTCTAAGAGAAAGGAAACAAAGAGAGTGAGATGGAAAGTGAGATAAGGGAAATTAACACCTGCTAGACATCAATTCAGTGCTGGCTCCTCTCCATGCATACATACCCACTTCCAACCTTAGCAGAACCACAAAGTTGGCATTACAACGTGGACACTGAGGTTCAGAGAGGTAAAGTGTCTTGCCCAAAACCACACAGCAAGTAAGCGGCGAAGCTGGGACGCAAACCTAAGTCTTTCTAAGGCCAGTACTCCTTGTGGCCGCCTCCAAAGACCCTTCCAAGGCAGCTTTGTGAAACGTTCATTTCAATCAGCTGTCCCAAAAGATGCGCAGGACACGAGAGGGGAAGATAAGGCTTGAGTTGAGAGATTCAAGTTAGCTGGAAGCTAGAGATGTTCCTGCTCCCCTCTTGGAGTTTTATATGGCCAGGAGAACCTTCTCCTGACTGTAACCAGGGCACTGCTGTGAGGGTGTCTTGGCCAAAAGGAAAGAATAGGCAGACATGCAAAGCTCTTCCTCCAGGTACATCTTTCTCCAGGAGTTGAAGGCAACAAAATTGGGGACCATGAGGGAAATCCTCCCACTCCAGAGATTGTCTCTGTTTCTTCTTTAAGCATCTGTCCTTCCAGCTATCCATCCTTCCACTACCATCCTTCCATTTACTGTCCATCCATATCCCATCCTTCTACTCACTCACCCATCCATCACCCACCCATTCATCCACCCATCGCCTATCCACCTACTCACTCATGCATCATCTATCCACCCATCCATCTGTCTATCCATCCATCCACTCACCAACTAATCCATCCATCCATCCATCCATCCGTCCACCCACCCATCCATCATCTACATACCTGTCCATCTATCCATCCATCCATCATCTATCCACCCACCCACTCATTCATCCATCATCTATCAACCATCTATCCAACTATCCACCCATCATTCATCCATCCATCCATCCATCCATTCATTCATCCATCCATCCATCCATCCATTCATTCATCCAGCACTTAAGACCCCACTGTCTGTGAGGCCTTATATAGGGACTGGAATAGAGAACAAGCTGGACACTGACCCTGTCCTCACAAGTCTACAGCTTCACCTATGTAAGAACTACTAAGTACCCAAATAACAATTAAATGACAGTTTGGTGAGTGCTACAAAAGTACTTTCAACATGCTTAAAGAGCTTATACCAGAGGACCCCATTTGGTCTGGCAGGTAGGAGGGAGGTGTCAAGGAACCCAGGCAGCACCTAGTAGAGCACTAGGGCTAAGTGCTGTCCTTGGAGTGTGAAGCAAGACAGCCTGGATTCCAATCCTCGTTCTGCAATTGGCCTGTTCTGTGGGTCCACAGCGTCACCTCCGAGCCTCAGTTTCCTCACGTTCAAAACAGGGTTGATAATAATGGGAATCTCCTAGAGCTGTCATGAGACTTCAGGGAGGTGAAATGTGTAAAAAGCTAAGTGTGGGGCCTGGCAGATAAGAGCAGTCTGTCAATAAAGATGTTAGCTGCTATCATAAAAACATCACAGACACTACCTTCTAGCAACTTCTCCAAAAGGAAGAAAATGCACCCAAACCAACTGGAACAAGGAAGATAGTTCTGCCAAACGAATGAAAGTTAGTGCTGTCTAGACACCGGGACAGACAGATCTGCCAAACAAATGACTTTTTTTCCTGCTGTTTGTTGGAATTTGTTTCTCATGGTGGTAAGTTTGTTGGTTTTAAGGCTCATTTCCAATCTGTTCAACTGGGGCACAATGGTTGAGATGAGGACAGGGACAGTCAGGAGTTAATGATGTGGTCATCATCCTTAAGAAGGGACATCACTTCCCAGGAGAGATGCATCCATTATGAACATAAATTTCCATGGACAGTTTAATCCATGGAATTTGTATCAGCAGTAAACTTGGAACAAAGGGGAGCTGAGATGCGGTGGCCTGGCCAACTCTGTAACCCCAGGAGAGGAGGGAAGGCACAGCTGAACTGGAAATGAAGGTCACTCTAGGACGCACCCACAGACCAGGCCACCCATCCACGTTGTGATGTCTCTATCCTGCAGCAGAAAGGCCAGAACACTCCCCGAACACAGCTGGTCAGGCGCTGCAGGACAGCATCGGGAACCCAGAGGCTTCAGTTCCAGCAGCCCTGAGTCCTCCCTCTGACACAGAACAGATTGCCCATGATTGGACCCCACCCCCGAAACAAATCCAGCAGCCTGCAAAGGTGTAACAAGCCAGGCAGGACGGCAGCAGCCCCCGGGGAGCCGAGGGCAAGGGCTGATTTTGGAGCCTGGCGATATTCTTGCCCGGATGGATCTAAAACACTACTGGTCACTGTGGACCAGAGGGCTGTGTTTGTAAGACCATGGGGCCCATCAGGGGCTTTCAACAGTGTCCTTGGGCAGGTAAAGGTTTCACAGTTTGCTATGTTACAGAATGTGGAAATATACACACTGTAACATGTTAACAAAATCAATCACAGCTAACACTCAGGGAGCGGCTGCGTTCTAGACACTTTCTATTCATCATCTTCACTCCATGTTTTCCATCATTGTGCTAATAATCATTGCTGATAATACAGATACCAGTCACCACTTATCATTGGCAGGGTGCAAAGGATGGCGGCAGGACCTACGCATTTTCCCCTGTATCCTTAAAACAACCCTGCAAGGTAAATATCCTGGGATCTTCTTGGGGGCTGGGGAATCTAACACTCTGAGAGGCCACCACCTGACGTTGTCTACAGCCACAGGGCCAGTGAGTCCCGTTTGAGTGGGGTCCACCCTGCCCCATCTCCCACACCTTTCTCCTCCAGTGCACCTCCCCATCTGTGCTGTGAGAAGCATGAGCCCAGAGGTCGACCACCTGTTCAAGTCCAGACTACAGCGCTCACTTGCCTAGGACCTGAGGGAGGTCTCAGTTTCCTCATCCATCAAACGGGGATAAGAGCGCCTGGTTCATCAGGTGGCTGTGAGGGATGGGGGAGCCAACACCTGCAAAGCCCAGGGGAGGCCTCATGAGACACAAGCTGCCGGCAGAGTCAGCTCTCTGCAGGCCCGATCCACGCCCCAGGAAACTGCCCCAGGATTCTGGAACTGGTTCCTAACCACCGGCCCAACCCGGGAATTAAAAGGAGCAAGAAAGTGACCAGAAATATTTCCAAGCAGCGACTACTGGGGACACATCTCATTCAAAATCCAAGTGATGCAAATACAGATGAGAATTTTTCACCATCAGACTGACAAAGGGGAGACAGGTGGCAGGGTCCAGCATTAATTAGTGTGAGGGACCAGAAACTTCCAACACCTTCTGCAGGGACACAAACTGATACAGGTTTCTGCGGAGGACGTGTGGCAACTCTGTATAAACATGAAAAACACAGAGGCACGTTACGGCACAGGCAGTGGGCCCGGTACTGCGGATTAAGTCCCTAACTGCAAGCAGCCCCAGGAGCCACCCAGAGAGGCTCTGACAGCCACCACTCCCGATGACCCGAGCTCTGCATGCATGCGTGTCCTGTGGACAAAGTGGGCTGGCACCACGCAAAGGTCAGCACCCCTGCTCTGCAGCTAATACAGACCTGGGAGTGATACCCATGTGCAGACAAAATGGGCACAGGCCTCATCTCCAAATCAGGGGATCAGACTTCTTAGTTTTTTCCTTCATGCTTTTCTACATTTAGCAAATATTTCACAAAAAAGGTTTAGTTTTGTAACTAAAAATGTTTTTAATAAGCAAAAACTTAAGAAAAAACAAAGTAGGCAGGCTTCCTCCCTCCTCCTCATTTCAGCCAAAAACAGCACCCCCCACCATCTCGGCCCCCTCCATAGGATTCCAGCATGGGGACCGCACAGGATGCCACCTGTCCCACACTCTGAGACAGGAGGAGGAGCATGTCATGTCCCTGCACTGCCCAAAGTGCTAGCCTCTAGCCACAGGTACCTATTTAAATTTAAATTAATTAAAGCTAAATAAAATGCCAAATTCCGTTCCGCAGTTGCACCGGCCACGTTTCAAGCATCCAGCAGCCATTTGTGGCCAGCGGCTGCAATACTGTCAGCGAGCGCAGACACAGGACAGCACCCATCTACAAGGAAACCTCTGACATGTTAAGGAGAAGACCAAAGCAGGAGAAGATGTCTCTAGTGCAGGGGGCAGCAAATTTTTTCCGTCAAGGCCAGAGTCAGTATTTTAGACTTTGTGGGCCAGACATCTCTGGGTAACTACTCAATTCTGCCATTGTAGTGTGAAAGCAGGCACATTTACGTAAATGAATGAGCGTGGCTGTGTTCCAATAAAACTTTATTTACAAACACAGGAGGCAGGTTCACAGGGCATAGCTTGCTGACCCCTGCTCTAGTGAATACTAGCATCACTATCATCGTTAGCAGCCAACATTCTTAACCTATTACCCTGTGCTGGGTACCACCTTAAGTGCTGTACCTGAATTTTCTCATTTAATTCTTCGCTACGATCCTATCAGGTTAATACTGTTACTATCTCCACTGTGCAAAGTAGGAAACTGAGTCAGGGCGGTGAAGTAACCAACCCAAGTGGAGGGGCTGGGATCCACACCCAGGCTACCCCGACCCTAGAGGCTGCACTTGTAACCATGGCACACTGTCCCTCGTGAGAATGAAACCTCACTGTCAAATTCCTGGCCCCTAGAGCATTAAAAGGGGGTTGCAAACCCTTCCATGAGCTTCATAAAGTCTGAATCCACCGCCTGGATTTCACAGGCAATAAAATGAAGACCAAAAGCTTTGAACTGAATGGCTATGGAATCCTAAGAACATTAGTATTTAAACCCAGCAAAGAACAAGTGTAAAAATTACACGTTTCCCAATAAACTTATATAGTGGAGTGGTTTTGAAGAAAATATTCTTTGGAAAATTCAAAATGATAATTAAGCCAGAAAGCTCTTAATCTGTTACAAAGTCTTTGGTTTTGTAAGAAACTCCCATCCCTAAGTTCTAAATAATTAATCAAGTTAGCCATTAACCTCGAACTCTTACATGGCTCAAGGAACCAGAGCCAAAAGCCACCGAGGGTAATAAATTGTGAGTATGGGTGTCTCATTATTAAAATTAAATACGTTATCAGCAGCTCCTCAAAATACCATTTTCAGTGACTTACAGAGCCCTCCATGACATGCAAACCTAGGCAATCTAAAAGTGTCCAAGAAAACCCCACTTTCATGAAAAACACCTGAGCCCCTGGCGTTGCCTAAGTCATCAGGAGTCACGCACATCCTCCCAGCAGCAGAGGCCACCAACGGGTGTATCCTCTCATGTCCCACCAGCTGCCACAGTCTTCCAAGGACACTCTGCTTTGCAAACGCTCAGGAACCTTCAGCCAGGCAGACACCCTGAAGCCTGATGGGAAGATGGGTCACCTCCTGGCATCTCCCCGGGGCCAGGCAGAAGCATGGAAAAGGAGATAGAGCACGATGGGGGGAGGTGGGTGGCATGTGGATTCCAGCCCTGGCACTTCCATTCATCCTGTGATGTGGGCAAAGCCACCTCCTTCCTCCTAGGGGCCTGTGGTGGTCAGAGCTCTTAGTTGCCAGTGGTAGAACCCCAACTCAAACCAGCTTAAGCAGAAAAGGGAATAACTGAGAAGTTATTTAACCAAGTCCCGGGGCACCAGCTTCACACACAACTGGGTCAGGGGCTGAAATGACACCATCAGGAAGTCAACCCTCCCCTCCTGGCTCAGCTTTCCCTGGGGCTGGCTCCATTCTCAGGCAGGCCCCACCTGAAAGGCTTGGGGAAAATGGCCACCAGCACTCCAGACTCATATCCTGCCAGCTCAGTGACCTCTTAGTAGAGAGAAAACACCTCATTCCAAAGCTCCAACTGAAGTCCTGGAATAGACTCTCAACAGTCAAACTTAAGTCACGTGTCATCCAAGAACCACAGAGGGACACAGTGGAGGATGATGGTCAATTCTACATCGATGGAGATAGCAGGTGTATCCCCTCACGGCCAGACAGCAGGGGGGCCATTTGAGGAAAAGGAGAGGACTCATAGGATCTCCCCAGCTTTGGGGCTCGACCCCAACACATCACAGCATGTAGTCTCAGGACAGGAGAAACCAAGTCAGCAATGTCTGTGTGTTGCATGGCCTACAAGGGGCACACAGGCGAGAGCCGGAGCTTATGCAGCCCCCGTGTGAAGCAGGGGGAGGAAGTGCGGATGGAAGGGCACTCTGGCTTCTCTCTGCTTGCTCCAGGCTATTCCTCTGGGAAAGTGCAGAGGTGCCCCAGAGGTACCATCAAGGGGCTCCCAGGAATATGCCCACAGCTCTGAGGACAACAGAAGTCCCCATTCTTACAGCCACAGCTCCAACCCTCAGCCTGTCAATCCATGCCAGCCTGTGGTGACATCTCCCAAGTCCCCTCAAAATGAGGACAAGGCAGGGAGGTGTCCTGAGACTGGCTCCTCCACTGGAGCTAGGAGTCTTCCTGATTCTGTGGACTTGAGATTCCATTTCTTTTAGGAAATAATGGTGATAATAGTTGGATGTTTTGTTTTTTCTTCATTGTTGTCCTTTTGTTTTAAAAAGTCCTTATTTGGCCAAAATTTAAAGTTGGCAACCCATGCTCACCCTTCCTTTCTTGGTTGAGTCACTTTCAACGACTGGACAAAGACAAAGGGCTCCGTGCCCCCACCGCCCTCCTGGCTCTGCGAGGACTCCGGCCTCTGCTGAGCAGACCTTCTCCTGTCACTGGAGAGAGGATGGCAGCTTCCATGGGGTTCGGGGGTTGGGAGACAGAAGAGAAGGGAACTCAAGCAGCAGTGTCCCCTGGAAGCTTGCTGGAAATGCAGAGTCTCAGGCCCACCCCGGACCTGCTGATCTGGAATCCACATTCTAACAAGATCCCCAGGGGATGAGTGTGCGCATAGAAGTCCGAGAAGCACTGGACCCGGCTTTCTCCAAGGACCTCTTCCTGCTAATTATGCCACTAGAGGGCCCCCGAGCATGGGCATCTGCCCCGGGACTTTTAGCTCAAGACCATACTTCCCTGAGAACTGCTTCTCTCCCAGCATGGGAGGTCTACACTACTCTCAGCTCTGCTTAACTTGACTTCAATTCAGTGACGACAACCAATAGTCACAAAGCCTGTGCCACGTGCCAGCTTCCGCACTGGCTGTCACCTCACCTCCAGAATCTCCAGAGCTGTCTCTTGTCCTTCACAAACCTTCTGCCAAATCCCTCCACCCACCTCCATCTACACCTTGTACGTGACCTTCCTCCTTGACTCCCCCAGAGCACCAAGGAGCTGTGTGACAGGCTTAACAACCCCCTGTCCCTGTGTCAACATCTCACAGGCTGCCTCTTCCCTCTTCTGGACTACCAGCTCCTGCAGCATATGCCGGGACTGTGTCCCCGCCTCCAGGCCCCCCTGGACCTCCAATGGACAGGTGCTTTGTGACTCTGCACAACTCAGTGTCTTCCAAACCTTGCTCCCTCGGCCACCACTCTCAAGGATTTTGCCATAATAGAACCACCTTGTCTATAAATATATTTTTTAATCTCTTCTTAAATAAAAGGAAAATTTGGCAGCTACTTTAATGGAAAAACTAGTATTTTTCAAATAAAAAAATTAAACGAACATATACCTAACGAAACATTTCTTATATAATAGTTCATCACCTAAAATCAGCTCAGAGACTGCCAGGAGATCAGCATCCTACAGGGTTGATGGGCAAGTAAGCGGCCATGGAAACATCCCCTCGGTGGGCCAGGACATAATCGCTGCCCGGGTTCTTAAACTCTGCACCAGCGTTTCTTCTTTCCTTGGGCCGCGTGAAAGTCTTGGTCTACAGCCACCCCCACGGGCGCCATTTATCGCCACTGTCATGAGGAGCTGGGGTGCTTCCTCCCAATGACTGTCCAGCAGCGAAGTGGGTGTGAAGACAAGTCCACAGTGGCTGTCCTGAGGGGCAGGACACTCATTCAGCATCACCCACTGGGACTGTTTTGAGGACAATTATGGGACGGAGAGGATTTTTTTTCTTTTTATGTTTTGAAGAGCTCACACAGAATCGCAAGGACTGACTTCGGATTCCAGAGAAGCAACTGTGTTTATTCCACTCCATTTTTTGACATGGAACAGAAGCTGCCCTCTGGAGGTGCTGCTCTGCAGCCTCTGGCAGCAGCCCGAAGCTGCGGGATCTATTCGGGGTGGGAGTGTAGCTCACATGCCCACGGGACCTCTCTCTGCAAAGACCAGAGGTGGGACGAGGGCTCAGGAAGCAAAGCCGAGGAGCCCACCGCACCTCTCAGGCAAATGATGACACACATCGATGTGAACAGGGGAAACGGATGATAGGGGATTAATAACAATGCAGAATAACAGGACCTGGAGAAATGGAAGCCACATCCAAGCCTTCTGCTCATTTCTTGAAGGATGTGATGAACTTGCTTCTAAGCAGCCAGCTCCGGAGAAGTGACATTTGAGTTACAGCATGACAGTAACAAACACCAACGACAACAACAGTGCCTAACCCTTCTACAGGCATCCCAAACCAGGACTGGTTGTAAGTGCTTTGCTAATAAATAACAGCTATAGGTTGGTGTTATTGCTTCTCTCGTTTAGGGATGAGGAAACTGAGGCACAGAAAGTTTAACCAACTTGCCCAAGGTCACCTGGCTAGTAAGTGGAAAAGCTGGATTTGAACCCAGGCAGTTGCCCCCAGAGTCTAACCACCACATCCCCCACCTCTTGTGCTTGTGCCAGCTGCACTAGCCAGAGCGTTTATAATAACAGGACCAATGTGTTCAGCTCTTCCTAAATGGCAAGCCCTAAGTGCCTTTCAATAGGCTGTCTCAAAAATTATCACAACAAACCTCTAAAGTGAGAACCATTAACAATAGGCAATAACTAAAGAAACCGAAGGCCAGAGAGGTTAAGGAACTTGTCCAAGGCAGCACAGCCAGTTGGGAATACACTAGTCGCTGTCCCAGGTGCTGGTCGGTGACGGGGGATCAACACTGACGAGATCTCTTCCTCCCGGAGCTCATAATTGGGGTGGGGGTAGAGGGAGAGGGAAATCGTATACAAATAATCCCTAACAGAAGAATTACAAACGCAACAAGTACAACGGGAGGAAAAGAACGGGATGTTAGGAGAGAACGCCCACAAGCTTTGAGAGAGAGAGAATGGAAGAGGGGGTCAAGGAGGTGGGGGGTCCACTCAGAATCCAAGGCAGAGACGCTTCATGAAGATGGAATTAGCTGGTGGTATGAAAGCCGCAGCATCACAGCCGAGGAGGAAACAAAGGCTGGGCACTTGCCCTCAGAAGCTCACCCTTCACACGACCGAGTGGCCACCAAGGACAGCTCTTGGTTTTGCCTGCCCTGCCCCCACTCCCCCTGCATCTTGTAGCATCCCAGCTTTCCTTTGGGGACCACCCTCCCTCATCTCAGTCCATGGGCTTCAAGGGAGCTGACCTACCTCGGGGGCTAGGGGCAGGGACATAACCCAGCTGGCCAATCAGATTCCTCTTGCCTCACTCTCCACTCAATGATTGGTCAGGGCTAGACACATGACCCAGGCAAGCTGAATCAGCATCAGCCCCACATGGCTTATCTGCCTTCCTGGGGAACTTCCGTTTTGCAAAGATTCCTAAGTTATGAGGAGGTTACAAGTTTGGAACTGCCAAGAGCCATCCTATGGAGACAGCCTGCCAGAGAAGGACTCCAACACAGAGAGAAACAGAGAGGAGTGAGGGAGAGAAAGAGATTCCCAATGACACTGTTTGAAAACTTGGCTCCCACCGTGTTGAAACCCAGGGAGCACGAGGCCAGACTTATTTCCTACTCGCACCAATAAATTCCCCTCCTAGGGTAAGCCAACGTGAACTGGGTTGTTTGTCACTTGCAAACCAAAACCTAACTGGTCCAGCTTTGGGAGCAAGTGCTGGGCAGCCGACTGTGGGGAGCAGCCCCAGGAGAGCAGACCCCGGGGAGCAGACCCCGGGGAGAGGAGCCCGGGAGGCAGAGCCTGGGGAGCAGACGCCAGGGAGCAGACCCCGGGGAGCAGAGCCCAGGGAGCAGAGCCCAGGGAGCAGACCCCAGGGAGCAGACCCTGGGTGGCACAGGAGGTTGCAAGGTTCCCAGGTCACTCTTGCCAAGGTGCAGAATCCCTGAGCACATCTGCATCCAGAGGAGAGGGAGGGAGAAAGGGGGCCTGAGATGCAACTTGGCGGGGGTGGGGGGTCGGGGGAGGAGGGTATGGTAGAGGTTGGAGGAAATAACGGTGCTGGAGGAACACGGGCTGCCTCTTCCCTTGGAGGGACAGGAAGGAGGGCAGCTGTCAGGGGTTGAATTGTGTCCTCCTGAAGTTCGCATGTGGAAGTGCTAACCCCTGTACTCAGAATGTGACATTATTTGGAGACAGGGTCTTTACAGAGGAGACTCAGTTAAAATGAGCTCATTCAGGTGGGCCCTGATGCAGCACAACCAGATGCAGACAGATGTGCCCAGAGGGAAGGGGACGTGAAGAGACTCAGGGAGAAGACAGCCCTCTGCAAGCTAGGGAGAGAGGCGTGGAACAGGTCCTCCCTCCCAGCCGTCAGGAGGAACCAACCCTGCCCTCACCTTGATCCAGGACATCCAGCCTCCAGAACCATGAGAATCAATGTCTGTTCCTTGAGTCCTCCAATCTATGGTGCTCTGTCGTGGCCGCCCCAGGAAACCACAGCGGCCCCATGAGGGGAGGGGGACAGAGGAAGACGAACCTCCTTGGGCAGCCGGCCTTTCCTATGCAGAAGCGGGCAGGGGTGCCCAGCCCCAGGGGAACTAGGGAAGAAGAGGTATGGGGGGTCAAGAGGCGGTCACGGGCCCTGGGGCATGGCGGGGGCACCACATGGAGTCATGAAGCCAGGCAGGGGTGGGGCCTGCCTCCCGCTGCCCGGCACCAGGGTCAGTCCCACAGCACTGACGTCCTCTCTGGAGCCAAAAAGGCCTTCCTCTAAAGGTCAAGGCTCACCTGATGGTGGTGAATCTGTAGGCGTAATAAAATTTCATACGACTTACACCAAAAACGTGCACGTAAAGTCTAGTGACATTCGTAGGGCGCTGGCCTACAGGTTGGCGCCAAGGTCAGCCTGCTGGTAGCCATCAGTGCACCACGGGAGCCAAGGCATTATCATTGCGGGAAGCTGAGGGGTGGGGGGGCGGGGCTCTCTGTACCATATTTTGCAACTTCTATGTGAGTTTAAAGCTATTTCAAAACAAAAAGTTTAGAAAATATAAAAAAAATCAAAAAGCAAAGTCTCGCCTCCTTCGGTTGCCTTCTTGGCTCAGGGCTCCTGTGTTCCATAGTCCTCAAAGCCAGCCTCCTTTTGGCCCATCTGAATATGAGTGTGGGGAGGCTTCCAGAACACACATTCACCCGCAGGCAGGTTTGGAGCCCACTAGGAGCCAGGAGAAAATGAACCAATGCTCCCGCCACTCGGCGTTTCTTTGTGTTTTGTTCATTCGCTCAGACAGCCCCGGAGAGGCCGGGCCGGCTTCCTTCCGGGGGGAGAAGCCCCTCTGAGCCGCAGGCCAACAGCAAAGGGCTCATTCACACACGGGCACGCAGAAGCCGGTCTGCGGAGACAGGCGCAGGGTTCGCTTTCTGTGAAATGCCTAATTTTAGTTTCTAGCCACCATTAGCTCTTCCACAGTGTCCCCCGGCCTGCCTCAATGGCGGGCCTTGTCCACGAGGAGCACAAAGCCGCCTTTGCCCAGGGAGCCAAGAGGAGGGGAGCGACAGCTGAGACGGGGGCATCTCCCCCGCTGTGACTGGCCCCATTCTTCCCCAGCCCGGGGAGGGCCAGCCCTGCCAGGGAACGCGCGCAGCTCTGCACTGCTAAGTGCCTCTCTCCTGGCGAGAAGAGAGTGTAAGGAGATCTGGCAGAGAGGAAATGGGAGAGGAGCACAGGCCCCAGACGATGGTGCTCTAAAGTGGTCACACAAGTTGGAAACTTCTAAGCAGACCCCTTAAGAGGTAGGGACTTCCCAGTCACTGGGGGCATTCAAGCAGGGGTACGACTCTAACTGGACAGGAATGCTAAAGAAGAGAAGGAGGGAAACAAGCGATGGATGAAGGCATGCACGATAGACAGGGATAGTAGATAGTTACACAGATAGGTAGATTGATAGCTGATAAATGGATGATAAATAGATAGATGATAGACAAATAGAAGATAGATGATAGATAGACGATAGATGATGGAGAGAGATAGATTGATAGGTAATAGAGATAAATGATTGATAGATATAAACAGATGATTGATTGATTGATAAGGAAGGAAGGATCGAAGGAAGGAAAAAAGAAAAGAAAAAGTTTTTTAAGCAGGAAGGCACAGCTGAGTCACGGATGCCAGATGGGGACCTGCCTGATCCACACCGTCTCCTCCCAGACATCTACACACACCTCCCCTCGACTCCACACACCACTCCACTCAGGCATCTGCTAGGACTCTGGAGCAGAAGCTGTCCAAAAGTGAAGAGAGTACTGATTTGCCCAGACTCCCAACCTGCTCATCTCTACGTCTCCCCTTTGTCATCCAGGACAACTTCCTTCTTCTAGGTACTCAGGCCAGGACCCTTGGGGTCACCCATGACTCCTCTCTCATCCCACACGTCTGGTCCCTCAGCAAATCCAGTGGACTCTACCTTCCAAATATAGCCAGAATGTGGCCACTTCTCATCACTTCTGGCTCGACCACTGTCTTGGTTTGATTTTCCCCGAAAGCAGAGCGGGAGGTGGGCTTAGGAGCAGGTAGTTTACTTGGAAGATGATCCCAGAAAGCAAGAGTGAGGGAGCAGGGGAAGGAGGGAAAATCAACACACGGGTGCCTTGTCAAGGTCACTGCCGTAGGCCGTGGGGAATTGATTCTGCAAGAGCTCCAAGAATCGCCCACCTGAAGGACGGGAGCTGGGACATTCCCCATCTCCTCAGCTGAGGATCATCCCTCGGGCATTAATTCCCTTGATGTTCCAGCTGTGTGTCTGCCATGTGGGAGAAAGTCCCGGAGCATCCAGCTCATGCCCAGGTGAGGCCCTGGCAGCGGTGTGCTTGGAAATGTTTGACAACCACCTGGGTGATGGAGGGAAGCGAATACACAGAATCTGCCAATTTCCATGGTGCAAACGCTCCCACCACAGCCGATTTCAAGCTACCAGCACGATACCCATCAGCTCACAACAGTCCCAAAAATGTAACCACGGCTCTCCTGTACCTACGAGCTCAGCCCAGCACATTGCTTGTCACCTGCCGTGCAGGTTGAGTGGGAGCCACAACTAAGGACAGAGGCACAGGTGGCCCAAGGGAATGTGATGCAGGCACCTGAGACGTCTGCCACAAACAGCGTGCTCCAAGCCACCACAATCTCTGACTAAACGACCTTCTGCTCCTGCCTTGCCTGATACAGTCTACTCTACACAGCAGCCAGACAACTCCCTTCCAAGTCTTAGCTCTAAAAACAAAGCCCAACTCTCCACCTGGGCCTGGGTGCCTCCCCAGCATCCTAACCTCTGGCCACCTCTGGCCTCATTGGCTTCAGCACTCCCACTCCCCCCACCCTTCACTGCACTTGAGCTTCCAGATCTTCTTGTTCACCAATGCCCCAAGCACACGCCCACCTCAGGGCCTTTGCACTTGCTGTTCCCTCTGCCTGGAAGGCTGTTCTCCAAGGTACTTACATGACTAATTCCCTCATTTCTGCCTCATCTCTCTGCAGAAGCCCTTCCTCAGAGGCTCTCTTGGCCACTCTATCTCAAATAGACTCTCCTCCCTCCCACTCTCCTCCCTCCAGCCTAGCCTTAGGGCATCTATAATTACCTAGCGCCTCACCGTACATCTGTTTCTTTCTGATCTGTCTCCCCTCCTCCCACTAGACTCTTCACTCTACGAAGGCAGGGACACCAGTCTTTACTGCTTTACCCCCAGGCCCCAGACAGCAACAGGCACAGAAAAGGTGCCCAGTAAAGACTTGTTAATGGCTGGCATCACAAATTCCAGGAAGAAAGTTCAGTCTGATTTCATTTTGAAGCTCCCCACAAGGGAGTGCAAAGAACACTCCTGGCTCAGACTCCCGGGCCTAATGCCCCCTAAAATCCAGCCCAGGCTGGTGCCCTCAGACCGGCTGCCTCTCCCCAGCAAAACATAAGCACTGAGGTCTCCCAGTTACTGGCTCTCAGGATAGAAACCTTCACACCTGTCACCACAAACCAGGGTGCACATGGCCACAGATGTAACCGGCACATCCTCCAAATTCAGCGCAGACCCAGAATCAGCGAAACCTCATTTAAAAGTCAGCACCCACCCAGCAGCTCTGAACAAAGGAACATGGGGTAACTCAGGGTGAGAAACAGCCCAGACTCTTCAGCGTCCTGGCTAGGGTCTGTATCAGTTATCGATCGCTGTGTAACAAACCACCCCATGCCTTAGCACCCAAAAACACCCCAGGTTTCATTGCTCCCTTGCTGTGGGCCAGAAACTCGGGAGGGCTCGCCTGCTCCACGTGGTGAGGGCTCGTTCGCTCATGCAGCTGCGTGAGCTGGAAGCATCCAGGACGGCTGCGCTCACAGGTCCAGCAGCCAGTGCCAGCTGTCACTGTCAGCTGGGGCACCCCAGCTCTGCCACAGCAAGTGGCCCAAACCGCTTCCCAGGGCATCGAGAGGGCTCAAACAGGCCATGGGGCTTTTCCGTCTAGGCCCAGATGTCACCCTGCATCACTTCTGTGGCATTCCCCTGGTCAAAGCAAGTCGCAGGGGATGCAAGTGGGCAGGAGACAGCCTCCCTGTCCTGAGGGGAGAAGTGGCAAAGTCACAATGCAAAAGGGCGGCAGGGGTCAGAGGTCATGGGTCACTGTTGTGGCCACTTTGGAAACAACTTGAACAGCATTGTTGTCCCCTGTTTACGAGGGGGAGGGTACTGAGAGGGCAAGTAACTCACTTGGGGTCACATAGCCTCAGGACTTGAAGCCACAATCTAACCCAGCATCCCCCCTCTGACCCAGCCCTCCTGGAGGTCAAGCTCTGCCTCTGACACAGCCACCTGTGTGGCCAGCACAGGTCACTTAGCCTCGCTCCATGGGGACAGGGAACTCTGTGCTCGGCAGCAAGCACTGTGCCTACACTGTGAGTGGGTGGAAGGCAGATGGCTGGCTGGATGGTCAGGTTCCCCAGACAGGGGAGAGTCTGGGTGACACTTAAAGTCACTCCGAGGCCCTTGAACCTGACTGAGGAAAAGCACGGAGCCTCCGATGTGTACGCCGATGCAATTTATTTCTCTCCAGTCCAAGTGCCCGGCTTGTATTCCCAATTCCTACTGGCACCCCCCCTTGACTGTCTCCTAAGACTGAACTCTTCCCCTCCCCGCAGCTGGGCTCTCCTCCCATCCTCCCCATCCACGTTGCACACCTGTGTGTGTCCTCATTTCCTCCTTCCCCCGGTCCCCACTCCCAGTGCACATCCTGTGCATCCCTCCCCCATCGACCCCTCCCCATTACTTCTTCCACCCTCTGGTCTATCTTCTCTCTCTCAGGTAACTACACCAACCTCCCTCCCCCACATACCACCCATTTGTCCCCAAAGCAGCAGCAGGGTGATCTTCCCCAGTCCCAGATGGATTGGCCACCCTTCCTCATACACCTTCAGCGGCTCCCCACTGCTCATAGGATAAACACCAAAATCCTCAGTGAGGTCTTCAACACTCTGCCTGGGCTGGCCCCTCCAATCTCGCCATCCCCAGCCACCAGCCGTCTGGCCATGCTCAACACAATGTCCCCTCCCACCAAAGGGCCACCGCACATGCTGTTCCCTCTACCGGGAACAGTGACTGCCTTCACCACCCCCACAATACTTCATCTGCTTCATCCCTACTTACCTTTCAAATGTCATAGCTACATCTCCAAGACACAGTTTCAAGAGGAGAAAGCAAGGTAGAGAACAGAGGGGGAAGTGTGCTTCCTTTTGAGTTAAAAACTAAAGAGGAAGGATACAATGCACGGACATTCTCTGAAAGCATATACAAGCAGCTCATCGGTGGCTGCCTCCAGGAAGGGAGGCTGGGAGCACAGGCTGAGAGGTTGTTTTCACTAACAATAAAGACAGTCAACATTCACTGAACGCACACTGGGCCACAGGCTCTTGACAGATCGTATCATCTAATCCTGACCCTAACCACATGGTGCGGATACTATTATTGTGTACCCATTTTACAGATGAGGAAACTGAGGTCCAAAGAAGAGAAACAGACAGCTGGCAAGTAATAAAACAGACTCCACCCCAGGCCTGATTACACTGAGCCAATGCACCCGACTCTACTCCACCCCAACTCCTGCCAGCACAGAATTTTCTCAACATGTACAGGCACTGCTTTTCCAATTTAAAAAAATCTGCTTATTTTTAAAAAGAACAATGGCCCCCACCTTCCACGAAAGCATTTATTCTCCCTTTCCTGCCTCTATTTCCAAATGGGGGATTACTTTTGAAGGCTACCCTCATACGGAAAACACGGTTCTAAGTGTTTGCGGAAGATTTGTTTTGGTTGAAGCCGCTATAAAATTAGAACTCATGCAGAAGGCCTCCTCAAAATAAACTTAACAATGGGGTTACATATGAGCCCAAGCATTCTCCGCCAACAGGATCAGCTCAGACTTCTCTAGATGGCAGTTCCTGGCTTCCAGGAGAAAGTAGACCTCCTGGAGGTGCCAGGAACGCCCAGCTCCTGGCCAGGGATGGCTCTGGATGTATGGGCACCCTCCTCCCCCTGGGACTGGCGCCCAGCTCAGCTCACGAGACATCTCTGACCTCTGCTCATCCCGGGGCTGGAGGGGCAAGGAGCATAGGAGGGCTTTCTGTGTGCAGTGAGATGGGCAACCGTGCTGGAGCAATCTCTGAGGTCTCCCAGCAAACATGGAGCATCGCCCTCCACACTCAGGGTGAGCTCCTCACCAGACTCACCACCCAGCGCCCAGTGAACCAGCAGAAGGGTGCTGTTCCACGGAGGGTGCGCTTCCTACTCTACTCGCTGACATTCACAGGGCATGCGCCCGGGGGCAAGCTACAGATAACTGACATTTAGCCACATGTGCCTCATCAGAGCCTCCCCACCACCCCAGGAGGTAGGAACTATCACTGCCCCCAGTCTACAGAGGAGGAAACTGAGGCACTGCCTGATGGAGGGACTTGCCAAGATCAGTCAAGTGCAATCAGCAGGGCCAGGGTTCAAGTATGGCGGGAAGGCCAGCTCCTAGGCACCCAGGCGCACTAGCTCCAGAAGCCTGCAGGAGGGACGACGTGCCATGGCCCCTGACCTGCGTCCCTTCCAGCCTGCAGCCTTTATAAAAGACGAGCAGAAGTTATAGCAGTGCGCACATACACACGCACCCATGTACACACATACGCACACGTGCATGCACACGCACAATGACTCATTCCCCAAAGACTTTTGAAAAAGATAAGCACAAAAAGCTATAACGAAGGTTATCACCTAAAAGACAGATGGAGAAGATGACCTTAAAAGAGCTGCTGGCGAATCTTAGACACTGTGCCTCCCCCATTAGCTGCCTCTTCCTTTTAGGAAGGAGGAGGAGCATGGAGGAGGCGGGGAGGAGACGGAAGAAGAGGGTGAAGGAAGGAGGACAAAGGGTAAGAGGGATGGGGGGGGGGGGGGGGAGGGGAGTGAGCAGGGGAGGGAAAGAGGGAGCCAGACTTAAGGCCCCAAGTGATTCTATAAAGGAGACCTCGTTGCTCCATCCTCCGGGCCACCCACTGTCTTTTCCACTCAGCACACAGTGTAGGTGCTCACCTGGCCCCTGACCTCGGGGTGCACAGGTCTACGCTCAGTATCACTACACCTCTGGAGTACCAGGCACCGAGGCAGGGCGCTGGACCAGGCAAGCTGGTGCTTGCCTAGGGAAAGGCCACAATGAGAAATACATGAAGGGTTTCTGGACGGCAGTGAAGACAGTCCCACAGATCCCTCATCAGGGGCCACAGCAATGCTTATACTAACGAGAGAGAGAGAAACAGGTGGCACGTGGCATGTGCCCCAACCAGGATCCCAGCACCGATGCTGGGACAATCCCCAAGCCACCTGAGGGTGACAGAGGCTGCAGAGGGATGGCCTCACCAATACCTGGAGTGTGGCCTGACTCTGGACTTCCTTCCATGGAGGAGAGAGCAGGAGCCTGCTCCCTGGGAAACCCCGAGCAAGTGGCATCTGTGTGCAGCCGGGGTCCCTCACCTACAAACACGCTCACAGAGGTCGGCAAACACCAGGAGGAGTAGGCGTGGAACCCGAGAGCTCTCTACAGGCCCTGAGCGCTGCCTCTCACTCCCTCCCTCACAGCCACACACACACACACACACACACACACATGCATGCACATGCACACACAAAGGCACACACGCATGCCCCTCTCTCCAGGCTTCCCACTGCTTCTGTCTGGTGCAGACAAGCTCCCCCTCTGCCCAGGAGGCCCCGCCTGGCTGGCTCCCGGCCCTTCCCCAGCCCCACCCCGCCACACCCCACTCCCCATCCCTCTCTCCTCCACTTGTCCAGCCACAGGCTGACTTTGGTTCCTTGAACTCCCCCAAGCTCCCTCTCACCTCCTGGCCATGACACAGGCCACTCTTTCCACCCAGCTCACCTTTCCTTTCCCACTTGGGCTGGTTCACTCCAAGCTACCTTTTGGCTCTCAACTCAAGCGACACTGTTCTGGACACCTTCCATCAGCTCGCCAGCTCCCCAACCCCCTTCTAAACACCTCACAGCCCCAGGGCAGCCCTCACCCCAGCGTGATGGGCATTCGCCTGGGGAATAACATGGTCCAAGCTCATCCCACCAAACTACTCCATGGGGATGGGGCAATGTCTCTGCTCTGTGTTGTCCCTCTGCCTGGCATCATGCCAGGCCTAAAAGAAGGCATCAATTTGCTGGAGGGGAGAGGGATGAGGGGAGGAAGAGAAGAAGCACACTGGCGGTGAGCTGCAGGCATCCTCACCCATCTTTCCTGTGACTCTGCTCTTTTCCACCCAGGCTCTTGGCTCTTGGTGGGGAGAGGCCACATAACACCCCCTCTTTCCAGTCACCCCCGTGAAATGTTAACTGGACCTCCAGGTGCTAATGGGACAGATGACCTTACAGCCTCCTGGCCAAAGAGTTCACCAAGCAAGACGCGACCACCCGCTCCACCCAGGGTCAGAAAAAAGAAACAGAAAAAAAAAGGATGATTGGAAGCTATATTTTCCTCTGAGAGAACAGCTGCTCCCTGCTAAGATCCTCCTAGAATAAACTGTTATTAGTTAATTTAAAAAACTGTACAGAGACCAATTATTAACAAATTTGTAGGCCTATTTTTAGCAACGCCTATTACTGATAAGTTGTGCTCTGAGCTACTGACCTTTCTGCTCATTTGCTCCAGGAATTTCCTCAGGGTGAGACCCTTCACCTGAAGTCAACATGCTTGTTGGTGACGGTGGTTTGGGAGATCTTCTCCCTCAATTCCACTTTTCCTCATGGGCACCTGGGGACAGGGATGGGACACGGCTGCTGGGTGTCACAACCACGGACTCAAGATAAAACCAAGGTTCACAGAGCACCTACCGTGAGCTCTGTTCTGGAGCTGAGGACAGAGTGGACAACACAAACCTTCAAAGAAAAAGGGTACAAATACACTTCCAAGAAAATGGGGAAGAGATGGAAATATAGTAGAAGAAAGTAATCACATTAAAATGTCAATGCTGTTTGCAAGAACAATCGCAAGGAAGACAAGTCCCACTAGAGCCCGTGTGGCCCACGCTCCCGCAGACAGCCTGCCCACGCAACCGGGGGCACCGGGCTGTGCTCTGCTCGCTCCAGGTCACACAGGCTTAATTGCCCCCCATTACTTACCCTTCCCACTAAATGAGGTAAAATAATAAATGATCCCTAAATCTTTCGTTACATCACATGAAGGCAGAACTAGCTTCTTGCAAGGATTAAGAGAAAGAAAGAACAGAGTGGAGTGCAGGAGGCTGTTGGCTCTACTAGCCACATGCATGCTCCTTCCTGAGCCCAAAGTCAACGCCAAGGAGCCAGGGGATCACGAGGGTCAACTCAGCACAGTCAGAGCCTCAGGTCCCAGCTCAGACACAGCCTTTGACCTTGACCTTTGACTTGGGCCTGTTACACAACCTTCCCATTCTGGCTTTCCTAGCCCAGCTCCCTGGCTGGGAAGATGGATACAGTGCCCCAGAGGAGCCCCACTGTGCACCAGTGACCCTGTAAGCCAGCCCCAGGGTGTGCAGGGTGGGGTGGGGTGGTGAGAAGGTCCTAAAGGGATGTCCAATCCCCCCCGGCGATAGAGACCTCAGGCCAGGAAGGTCCCTTCTTTCAACATCACGAGGGCACCAGCAGGAGGCGTGGGCATCTGGGAGCCTCAACACAGCACAGGATCAGAGCTTCCCACTGTCGTCGGCCAACATGTGCAGGACCCTCCAAGAGGCCTTTGGGGGAAGCTTCTCCATAACAACAGCAAGAGGCCAACACCAGCTCCCGGTTCCCGCGATCCTCCCGCGTGCCTTCCAGGCACTGTGCCAAACGTGCTACCAAAATCAACCCACCTAACCCTCATCCCCGCCCTCTTAGGTAGGACTGCTCTGATAATCCTCCTTCTGCAGATGGGGAAACCGAGGCTCAGAGATGGCATGTAGATCTGTCAAAGTCACACAGACTCTGGCAGTCTGGCACCAAAGCATCCAGTACCTGCCAGCTCCCCTCAAGACCTCGTCTGCTGGTCTCACAAGGTCAGGCCCTGCCATGTTAGAGGCGGCAGGAGATCCCAACATGGATCTGACAGGGCCCCTCGTCTCTATGAGCTCACAGTCTGCAGGGAACTAAGCCTGCTGTGAGGATGGGCCCACAGCCCCAATTTTCCACCCCTCCATCCTCCACTCCTCCTGCAACTACGGGGGAACTCGCCTGCTCCTCCCACCAAGGGGAGGAGTGTATTTCCCTCCCCTTGACCTTAAACTTGCCCATGTGCCAACTCTAATAGAATTAGGCAGAAATGCAGGCCTAGCCCCTAAGAGGCTCGGTGCATTTCCACCACTGCCATGAGACAAACACTGCTGGAGCCAAGGAGGATGATGCGCACGTGGAGAACAGCCCCCCGGCTGAGCCCAGCCTGGCTCGTCCACCCTGCCACGCTGCAGACACCCAAGCAGTGAGTGCTCACGCTGCAGATCACTGAGGGCTGCAGGTTGCCTTGCAGCAGCCTGAGACGCCTAGTAGAGAATCAACTGGATACAACACATAAGGGGACAAATTTGAGCTGTCTGGCACTCATTACACACGCATTCTATCATTTCACTTGTGAAAATGATATGCCCCTAGCAAGACTGTGAGCTTCCTGGATGGGCAACAATCTGTACACCGCCCCCCACCACGCTCCCTGCATATAGCAGTGCTTAAGGTGTCAGCACATAAACACATAGTAATCAGTGTCAAAGACCAAGATGATAATGCACAACCGCATCTCCCCATTTCTTTGAAACTTACACCACCTTTGTGATTTTTGCCATGGATGTATCTTCTCATGTTTCAGTGTATCACCACCACTACTTTATTAATATTTTAAGCCCATCTTCTTTTGTATGTAAATAAATTTGATTTAAAGGAAGACCATATACTACCACTCTCTTGGGAGAACCTGTAGCCCTGGTCAGACAGGAGTATAAAAGGAGAATAAAGAAAGTGAGCAGGGCCAGGTGCACCCCGGCAGAGCAGCGTCTGGGGGCTGGGACGGTCCTGATGCTGGCAAGCACTCAGGAGCTTTGCACAAAAGACCCTGCTCAAAAATGTGCCAAGGTCAGCAACAACTCGACTCCCATGATTACAGAAACACAGTCATCCCAGAATCCATGTTGCCTGAGACAACGTTTTCCTGCCAAAGGTAAGTGGAAAGATAATTTTTGGCACATCTTCCTGACTTTATTTAAATCCCCTGAGCTAGTGATTACAACAAGCCAAAAATTTTGTCTGCCCATGAATAAAAACTTCCAAGAAGTAATGGAACCAAAAAAGAAGTAATAACAACACAACTGATTAAAAGGGTATTGAGACCACTGGTGACTTTAACAAAGTGTTACATTTAAAACAACTGCATATCAGTGTGTAATAAATATATTTATTGTCATGTAGCCACACCTTCCACCCTCTGCTCAGGTGTTGGCAGATTAATGTCACGCTTGCCGACCAATCAATGTCAAAGTCTACTTATGTCCATTAGATAAGGAGCATTGCCAGGCTACTCATCCAAATGCCTTGCTTTAACAAACAGGGACACCAACCCCAGCCCATTAAAGATGGGACCTTCAACAACTCTGCCAACAGCTGATTCTCTGCCATCACCTTGCCTGACTTTGAATTAATAAACCTTGTCCCAGTGGCCATTCTGGTTAAATGAACTGGGAAATAGAAGGGTATGTCTGTATCTGAGTGTTTATGTGACCACAGATACGTATATGTCTGTCCAATAGATTGCTTGAACCAGGAATGGGATGAAACACGTGTATCTGTGCCATCTAAAGAACAGACGACCTTCCAGTAAGATGCACAATGAGGCCAGAAGGTCAAAGGGGCAGAGAATGAGCAGGGCAGAGAATGGGTGGGGCAAGCGGGTGGGTGGGACAGAGGGGGTGGGGCAGGCTGGAGTGGGTGGGACAGAGAGTGGGCAGGGCACACAGGGTGGGTGGGAATCTAACTCAGGTGCATTCAAACTCCTCTTTCAGCCACCTCTTCATTCATACACGCCCATGGGTGAGGTACTCAGACTCCCTAGCTTTCTGACACTACCTCAAGGATTTAAAGGAAGATGAAATAAAAAGAAGCGTGATGGCCTCGTGTGTTACACAGTTGACAACAAGTACATTTCACTCCAGCCATTGATAATTTCCCCGGCTGTCAGCTCCGTGAGCGCCAGTGACTTTGCCAGTCTTGTTCCCTGGATAAGTATCATTAAATAAAATTGGGATGGGTGTAATGTTCAGGCTTAGATCACACATCTTGGTCCAACCTTTAATTTCTCAGTAAAGAAGTGTCATGAAACATAAAAACTGCTTCAGCCTTCCAGAGATTCTTTCTATATGAGATTTAAAAGCGCAGTCTGCAGGCCACACTCAGCCCCAGACGCGTTTGGTTTAGGTCCTGTGTTTTGTTAGGTTTGTTGTTGTTGTTACTGTTTGCTGGGAAAGATTCGCCCTGAGCTAACGTCTGTTGCCAATCTTCCTCTTTTTTTTTTTCCCTCCCCAAAGCCCCAGTGCATAGTTGTATATTCTAGTTAGAGGTCCTTCTAATTCCTCTTTGTGAGCCACCGCCACAGCATGGCTACTGACAGACACGCGGTGTGGTTCTGCACCTGGACGCCGAAGCCAGGCCACCAAAGGGGAGCACACTGAACTTGAACTACTCGGCCATCAGGGCTGGCTCACGGGTTATTAGTTTTTAAGTTGACATGGCAGGGACTCTGACTGACCACCCAGTAGCCACTCTCATTCTCGCCTTCTTCTGTACTGGCTCTGGTGAGGAGTAGCCACGCACATAGTTAAAACAACCAAAACACACATAAAAGCCCACATTTCCCAACTCCCCCGCAGCTGGCAGTGGCCATTTGACATCCTTCTGGCCAAGGAGGTATAAGTGGATGTCAATGGACGAGGCTCCCAGGAAAGCAGGGTCCTGACTCAGCAGGTGGACGCCCCCGGATCTGTCACTACCCCCGCCTTCCTGCCTACAAAGTGTTCTTGCTGCTGGGGGCGCAGCAGCCATCTTGTAACCAGGAGCTGGCAAGGAGATCACGGAGCCCTCGACCCCGTGACACAGAAGTCGTTTTGCTGTCTACACTCCCAGTGAAAGAAAAACCCCTATCTCATTTTAGCCAGTGCTATTTAGGTGTTCTACCACATGAAGCCAAACCAATCCCTAAATGACAAACTTGCCAATATTTAAAAATCACATTTCACATAAAAATCTGGATTCCAGCCTATCTCTTAAAATAGGATGGTCTGGCTGCCCGGGGCCCACATTGCCACATGGTGGTAACTGGCTCTGTGAAGCAGCCCCGCTCCCTGACTCGCCCATGTGCGAGAGTACCAGCCTGTAGACCCTGCAGTGGGGGCCTTGTGTTAAAGGGATTTATATGCCCTGGAACAGATTCCAGCTCTCAGATCCAACAATAACAAGTCTCAAATCCCCAGACTAGGTGGGTTACGTTCAACTTTTTCCTTTTGCCTTTATTCCTGTGACATTTCACATCCACCCCATAAATGATGCTCTGGTTGAAACACAGGCCAGGGGAGGGGCCCAGAACATTCCCACCCTCCACACCTCACGGCGTGCTGCAGGTGATGTGGCCACTCCACTGGCCTAGTGCAAAGTAGCCCACCTGTGTCTTTCAAGATGGCGCCCTTCCCTAAAAGAGCTCACCAAACTCAGAAAATTGAAATAATCCCCCCAAAAACACACTTTCGAATCCCATTTGAAGACCACCAATGTGCTATCCCATAATAACAGGACGAGAGTCGATAACGTGGAGGAGGTGTGGGGACTCTGGAAGGACGGTGGTCAGGAGAGGGAGGCGGGAAGGGGGCTGGGGAGCCGCATCTGAGGATGGACCTGGGGCTAGACAGGCAGGGAGGGTGTCAGGTAGAAACAGTCCTAGAAAAGTGCCGCCTCTGGGAAAGTGGGTGAGGTCAGGAGCCAACGGCAGGGTCAGGAGAGACTGCTGGAGCCAGCCCGTCCACACAGCAGGTTGCTGCTGTCCAGGTCACGCAGTCAGAATCAGAACCAGAATCCTCCTCCTCCTCCTCCTCCTCCTCACTTCCTAAGAATGGACCCTGAGACACTGAGGGGTGAGGTCTCCCGAGTCCTCACTGGACCCTGGCCTGGTCAGTAAGTGTTCACCCCCATTTCACAGGTGGAGGAAATGAAGCACAGAGAGGCTGACCAGCTCAACCCTGACACAAAGCCGATTAGAGGCACCGTGGGCTGCCCCTTTTACACTCCCCACTCTCTTCACCACAGGGTCCACTGCCTCCCCGACTTTAACAGAAGATGGAATTATCTCAAGGTGATTAGAGGATGTCTGAGGAGATCTCTGCCTCCTCACAGCTGTGAAACCAACAACCAGCATCTCAAAATGTACCCTCTGTTATGGACAATAGCTCAGTAATCCTCCCCCACCTGAAGGGATGGACAATAACTACCACTCTGTTATATAAAGGAAACGGAGGCTCAGAGAGGTGAGGTGACTTACCCAAGGTCACAGAGCTTATATGTGGCAGAACCAGGACTTGTACCCATCCATCCAGCTCCAAGCAAAGAATCTCTTTGGAGATGTCATTCTCTTAGTCAAAGAGACCCATCTGGCCACGGCCAAGCATGGCACATTTTAGGGTCTGGAGAAGCCCACTGAATCAAACTAAATCAATCTTGTGCAGATAAGAAATGATCTCCGCTTGGGCGTCCTCCCCCAAGAGCATGAGATGATCAGACCGAGGGAGGCCAGCAGCCCTCTAGCAGGAGAGTTCTAAGACCGTGTCAACTGCATTCTGGTGCATCTATTCAATCAACAAACATTCACTGGGGAATAGCTAAGTGCAGCACAGCCAAGAGGACAACAGACAAGACCCTGCCCTCAGTCCAGAGCAGTGCTGCCCGACAGAGCTATCTGAAAGGATGGAATGTTCTAGATCTGCACTATCCAATATGGCAGCCACCAGCCACATGTGGCTATTGGAAATGTGGCTCGTGCAACTGAGGAAAGGAGATTTTTATTTTAATTTATTGAATTTAGGTTTAAATTGCCACAGGTAGCTAATAGCTGCTGCATTGGACAGTGCCACCCAGAAGGAGAGACAGACAATAAGCAAGCCTGCCAAATTAACACGTGAGATCATTTCGAAGACTGACGAGTGAGGCAAAGGAGATGGGCTAACGTTATCAAGACAGCGTGGGGCGAGGAGGGGTAAGCCCTGGGCCCTGACCATGGTGGCTGACCTTCTCATGCCAAACAGCCATGCCTGGCACCTGGGAGGGTCCCAGGGACAAAGCTGTCCCTTGTCACTGCCTTCTGTGTCACATGAGGGTGAGAAGAGGGTTGGGAAGTGAAATTTCACAAGCATCCAATCATTTTCTATAATGAAGGAGCAGTGCTTTCATAATCAGAAAAAACTCTAAGTTTTTAAACTCCATATTTTTTTAAAGCATCCAGCTTTTATTTTTAATAACCCCAAAGAAGCTGACCAGGTAATTCCAGCATAGTTCTGCTGCTAATTAAGCCATGCAGACACTCTGCAAGGGACCAGAAGGAGATCCCCAGAACTCAGGACCTGGACTAAGAGAAAGCTCGAGGGATGAAACTAAGAAGAACCACACTGTCGAGAAAGGAGGCTGGCAGTTCCCTTCATCTCCCACCCCCACCCCGCTGGGCAGAGGCGCCACTGGAGGGTTGAGGCAAAGGACAGACTAGACCAGGTTTACACTTTGGAAAACTTCTCCCTCCTGGGTCTAAAACAAGTGGGTGGGTTCCAGGTGGCCAGCGACTGGCTGGACACAGGGCTGCAGGAGAGGGAGGTGTCAAGAGCGCAGCTCCCGTGATGCAGGTGTGCTGGTGAAAAAGGAGGCAGCAGCCACCGGAGCACATGACACAGCCCTCTGCAGGAAGCAAGGGGCCAGCGTGGAACACCGGAGCCCGGAGAGCAGAGTGAGGATGTGTCTGTGTCCTGTCTGCAGCTCCAGAGGGGAGCGGATGCTCTCAAAGGCTTCTCCCTCTCCAGGAGATACAGCAGAGGTGGACCAGCCCCTGCAGAAAGATGTGACTGTAGGCTCCGCCACCTTCACCTCCGAGCCACCCTCTGCTGCAACTGAGCTGTTTTTCCACGGAGGCCCCACCCAGCTGGTAGGAGGGCCAGTTGCCTGGCCAGCCCCAAGCCTCATCAGCCAGATTCTGGCATCTGGTGCTTGGGCCCATTCATTCCACAAATGCTTACTGAAGCCTCCCACGTGTGCGGGGTCGGTGCTGGGCTCGAGGCCTGGAGGGGGACAGTCCCCAGAGAACGAAAGAGACAAGAATCCCAGGTAGCGATGAACGCCAGGGGCAAATCAGAACGGAGGAGTGGGATGGGGCTGGCTGGGGCCGGAAGCTACTTAACTGGGTGCATGGGAGGGCCTTCAGAGGAGGTAACGTTAGCCTGAGACCTGAAGGACAGAAAGGGGTCAGCAGGACACAGAGGTCTGGAGCTCAGGAGCCAGAGATCAGGCAGGACCCATAGGGACACATAGACACACAGAAGCTGTCAGCAGAAAAACGGAGCCCTTGCCTGAGGGCTAGGCTCAGTGGTTCCCCAGGTGTGGTCACCTGACCAGCACTGTTAGCATCACCTGATGACCTGTTAGAACTGCACATTAATGGGACCCACCACAGACATGCTGAATCAGGAACAAGGCTTCCAGGTGATTGGGATATACACAGGTTTGAGAATGAATAATCTACGTCAGCAGTTCTCCAGGGAGACTTTGCCCCCCGGGGACATCTGGCAATGTCTGAAGACATTTTTGAAAGTCTCAGCTAGGGGCTGGGGTGCAATGGCATCTAGTGGGTAGATGCCAGGGATCCTGCCAAACACCCTACAATGCACAGGACAGCCCGTAGCAGAGAATGAAGATCCCACCACAAATGTCAACGGTGCCAAGGTTCAGAAACCCTGTCCTAGATCAAAGATGCCCCCACCTGCCTGTGCATTAGGCCCTCCTGAGCTGAATCTCTAAAAAGGCAAATCGCAAGGCCCTACGGAAACACTTTAAAAAGGTGTCCCAGGCGACTGTGGCATCTGGGAACCAGGGAGAGAGCTGAGTGGAGAAAGAAGGCAGCAAAGGACGGCATCACAGGACCTCAATGTGATGGACAAGGAGGAGAGAGGGAGCGGAATACGCAGACGGCCAGGAGAGAGCAACGTAGCAAAAGTAAGGGAGGAGAGACTGTCAGAAAGGGGGCAGCCAAGGGACAAGATGAGAAGGCTGAGGAGGGGGCGAGGGACTGGACAAGAAGGAGGTCGGCGAGGGACCAAGGCCAGGGCAGGCCCCAGGGCGCAGAGGAGCAGGTGGCCTTCCCAAGGCCTGAGAGCGAACAGAGGGAGAGGAGTCAAAGCTCCCCATGAGCACGAACTCCTCGGAAGGAGGAGAGATGATGGGAATGCTGCCTTACCCTTTCTAAATTCTAGTTTGGGGAGAAAAACTAACAATGCTGCCGGTATAGAGTAAGGATTTACAGAGAGGAACCTCGTAGGATGCAGACAGAATCATTAATGGAGCAATGATGTAGAGAGAGGGGAAGGGTGGCCCTCGGGGACAATCTTTCATCCCTGCCATGCAGTCCGTGGCCACAGACGTGGCCACTGAGAGATTTAATGCACTAATAAGGCCACAAAAAGATGCTCCAGCTCACCAGCAACCAAGGAGCCACAAATTAACACAATGAGCCACCATTTGTCACCCTCCATGTGGGAGAAAAGCAGATTGATGACTTCAGGTGTTGGCAAGGCTTTGGAGAAAGGGCACTCGCAGATTCTAGAAGCAGTGCCGACTGGTTCATTTTCTAGGAGGGTGCAATACCATAAAAATAAAAAACATGAGTCCCCTGTGACCCGGACATCCCACTAGCTGGGGGCTTTCACACATGAACGCAAGGCGGCTTTGCTGGGGTGATCACTGCTATGTGGCCTATAACGGGCAAAAGCCGGAAACAACACAAATATCTAATAGTTAAATGGTGAGAAACATATTCATTGGAATACTGTGTGGCTATTAAGAGAGAGTGGGGGATGGAGATACACCACGTGGCGAGACCTCCAAGATCCAGTGTTGAGTAGAAACACAAATTGAAGAACCTCACGTGTTGCGTCACTCCTGTGCTCTCTTAAATACCTTTTCCCAAGAACATGTAGATATAAACATGGAGGAAAAGGTCCAGGACCTCCACCAAGCTCATCACAGAGATGACCTCTGGAGAGGGAGAGATGGGCGGTCACGGCTTACCTTTCCAATAATGTTCTGAGTTTTTACTAAGAGAACACTGATGCATTCAGAATGTATTTGGGGTGCAAGGGTAAGTGCAACCTTGGGCTATTTTATAAAAGTACAGAATCTGGGCAGAAGGAGGTGACTCTCCCACTTGACTTTGCCTAGGGTTAGCCCATGGCTGGAGCACGAGCTTTGCTTTTCAGAAGCAGCTCTTTAGAGAAGCAGGCAGACAAACGAAAAGCACCAAAAGGGAGAGCAAAATGAAGGGCTGGGACTTAGCCTGGCGAAGAAATAGCTCAGGTGGATGTGACAACTGACCCACAACACTGGACTTTCTGAAAGCCTCGAGTAATGGGCAGCATGCAAAGATGGCATCAGGAGATGGGTAGCAGACCCATTCGAAAAAGAATTTTAAATAGATCTTTCCAAAGACCACTATGCACTGCATCAAAAAGAAGTGAGGCCCCCATCAAAAGAGGGATGCAAGCACATGCCAAGCCATCCAAGCAAGACTATTACAGAAACTGCTCCCCTTGTCCACCCTTCCGGCTTCAAGTTCCCAGGTTGCTTCCAACTTGAAGATTCTGATTCTCTTTCTGCCAGAACTCCTTTGCTTAACACAAGCCATAAATACTTAATTATCTGATGCTTTTCGGTAAGGTTCTGCCACACACAGAATTATACAGATTGTAGACTCTTCACCCCCCATATTTGCTCTCTGGGTCCCATTTTGACCATTTGACCAGAGAAGAACTCAGGTGTTTATCCTCCCACGGCATAACTTAACCACGGGCATCAAGCCCTTCCACCTCTCTCCCTGGTGGACCAGCACCCGCCACCTGCGAGCTCTCTGTTCCCACCCACAAAGGCATCAACTCACAGACAGCCAAAAAGCTAAATCCTCCATAATTTCCATTTCAAGTTTGCTTCCTTTTACTGCCAGGGAGACAAAAGGAGCTGGGAAGGATTCTCTCGTGACGAGCCACTCAACTTCCATAATTGGAACAATCATGGATGTGCATCTCCGACACAGAGGAAACCAATCCATCATGGAGTGCTGAAGGCTTAATCCTCGATTTCTAATAAAAGGATTAATTAAAGCCTAAGGGTCTGCTTATGGCAGCCTCTGCTTGAAACTCCAAGGAAATTAACTTGTCCTCCCAAATACAGAAAAGCCAGGGATTTCCTCAGCTGGTACCTTAGTTTGACCAAATGACACAGTGTCAATAATCCTAACAAAGAAATCTTACAAGCCTTGCATGGGCTTATTGTTTAAAATTTCAAATTGGGCCCTGGTGCCCAGAGAGCCGTCTTTAATAGGTCTTTCTTTGCAGCTAGATAGTAAAGCTCCTGTGTGTTCCGGCAAAGTGAAGGAATCCCCCCCACAAAGCCCGCGTGCACCTCAGCCCCAGGGATTATGTTGACTTTGATGCCCACCATTTACAGTGAGCAGGTCCCCGCTCAGGGTCGGTGCATTGAGAGAGAACAGGTCTTCAAAGAAGGTAAGGGCAACTTATTGTCAAAACAGAACCTATGAGGGGGCTGTGCTTCTCTAAGATAGGAAATTGAGTCCTGTGGCTTGATACCAAAACACCAGCTCTGATTCTTTTTTTGAACCCTACATTTCAGATGCTCTGACTTCTCCCTGTGAAGTGAAAATTGCCTTCTGGTGGAGAAAGGTTTTAATGATCACTTTGCTTCCTGCGTCTCCATGGTGATAGGGCGCACACGGCCCACCCCCCTCCTGCTTTATTAGGCCTTTCTTCCTCTCTGGAAAGTAATCAATCAAGTCATATAGACGCCTTTGTGATCGGATTTATCACCTAAACAAGCGACGCTGCCGTGGGGTGGGAGGGTGGACCAAGTCCATATAATTTAATGAAATCGGCTCCGCCGTCCTGGCGCACGCCCTTCATCTCCCTGCCCGCAGCTCTGGCGAGCACACCTGCCCCGGGAGGCGGGTGGGGCGCCCAGGTGAGCCAGGCCCCGCCAGAGTTGGGCACCCAGAGGAAGCCCCTCTGCGCGGTGGCAGTGGGAGCGCTGCCTTGCCCGGGCGGGGACGCCCGAGCCGGGCCGCTGGGGCCCGGGGGAGGGAGGCAGAGCTCGGAGCCAGTACTGGCAGAGGCGGCCACAGGTCTGTCTTCTCCCAGCTGGTCAGCACCCAAGTAAGGGAAGCCCCTCGGAGGGGACAGCAGAGCCCGCCAGCGGCAAGGAGGGCCGACGCCGAGCGCCTGGCTCTACCCGGGAAATAGGTTCCGTTCCGGACAAAGGGCTCCGCGGCGCCCCAGCCTCGTTATTGGGGATGTGAACTGCGGAGCCTGAGCGCCCGGGTCCTGCCGCGGTCCCCAAATGCAGACCCGGGCGCAGAGCAGTGCCGCCTGCCCCTGACCGCCCCCACCCGCCTGGCCGCCCCCGCCCGGCCTCGTTCGTTACCTGGGTTCTCCCCGGCGTCCGCGGAGGAGGTGGCCGAGGAGTCGGTGAGGACGCTGGGGTCACTCTGCGAGCGGCCCCGCGACACGAGGCAGCCGCTCCCGTCCTCGGACGCGGCCATGGGCCCGGCCGGCGCGGGGGCAAGTTGGAGGGAGCCGCGTGGAATCAGAGCATCCGAGGTGGCCAAGGTCACTGGCCAGGGTTCTAGAGGGGACGTCTTTTTAAAAAGGAAAATCCGAAAGGACAGGAAAAGGGAAGGAGCCGGAGGACGCCGCCGGGGCTGCCTCAGGGCGGGGAGACAATAGCCTCGCGGCTGCAGCCAGGCGCATCCCGGCGCGCGCGGCCTCGCTCTGTTATTTATTCGTGTTTATTCCCATTCTTCAGTCTATATTCCAGGAAAAAAAAAAAAAGTTGAACCAGGAAATAAAAACTTTTTCTTGTCAGTGTTTATTGCGTGCTTGGGGCAGGGGGTGATGTCCAGGAATTTCTGGGGTCGCTCCCTCCCCCCCCCCCCCCCCCCCCCCCCCCCGGAAAAAAAGGAAAAATGAAGAATCTTTGCTCTTGCAATTGCTTTAATCTGAAAGCTGTTCTTGGAGCATCTGTTGGAAAACATTAGGATTCTCCCATCATGCCGCGCGGGAGGAGCATGACGTCACGAGAGAGGGGAGTGAGAGTGAGCGTGGCGATGGGGAGGGTCTCAAACACCTGAGTTGCACGCCACCGTCCAGGGTAGGTGGGGTCTGGATGCTGAGTTATGAACCGCTCACCCCCACCCCAACGGCGCTCCAGAAACAAGAATGCTTCCCGTCCCTCTCTCTTTCTCTCTTCTTCCCCCTCCCCAGCAAGAGGGGAGGAGACCCTGAGGGCGCCTCCCTTGGAGGCAGGGCCGAACCTCCCCAGCAGCTTCAGGCAGCTGGTTTCCCACCCAGCCTTTTCTCTCTGGAGGATATGGAGCCAGTGGGTCCTGCTGCCCCGGCTCCACCGCTGCGCTGGGGGGATGGGGGTGGGGGCGCCAGCACTCTCTAGCTTTACACCCCCCCCCCCCAGCCCCCTCCCAACTGCCCATCCCTCCTTCCTGCAGGCCTGGGAAGAGAAAGAGAGGAGGGGCACCTGGTGCCTTCCAGGAGACTTCCCCCTAAACGCCCTTGATGAAGTTGATGGGGCCAGGCAAAAGAGGTGACACTCCGGAGGGCTGCCACTCACAAAGGTGTCCTCCAAGGTGCTAATGAGCAATTCTCACCATTCTAGATGATGCGGGGGGGGGGGGGGGGGGGGGGGGGTGCGCAGGCAACTCCCTCCTCTCCAACTAAGGCACAGGGACAGAAAGGGTAACAAGAAAAGGAAAGCCCAGTAAAGGGACAAGAGAGACAGGGACAACGGGTGTCTTGCTGTGTCACATAGCCTGAGAAGGTGCCCAGGGGAGGGGGCATTTTACCAGACGCGTGGATGGCAGGGCCACAGGGACAGTGGGGAGTGCTCCCAGCCCAGGACTTGCTGTGCGCAGACGTGGTGCAGAAAGCTCTGATGGGCACCATCCCGTCTCAGCCCCTCAAACAACCCCAGGAGGCTGGCACGACTCAGTCTCCACTGCAGATGGTGAAACTGAGGTTGACAGAAGGAGCTTGCCAGGGGTCCCGCAGCTGGCAACAGCAGAGCAGGGACAGGGACCTTCCTGAGGCTGCTCCTAAAGCAGAGCTGGGGCACAGGGGGAGCTCCTGGCAGTGCTGGATGAAACCCAAAAAAGGGCCAAGGACAGAACCGACATGTGGAGAAATAATGTGGATGCTCGTCTACTCGGAGCTTTGGGCTCCATGCAGCAGTCGCCTCCAGAGAAAGCATTCATTCATTCATTCATTCATTCATCCATCCATTCAAAATATGCACAAAGAGCCTAGTGTATGCCAGGCACCAGGCCAGGCATTAGGGATCAACAGTGACAAACGCAGAAACACTGCCCCCCACCATGGGTCTTCCAGGATTAGGGGGGAGGAAGGAGCCAAGAATGGTCACCAATAAACCAATAGGTGCCCCCCAAATTTAATTTACAGTAGACAACACCATGAAACAAAGAGGAAACTGGTAGGACATTTTACTAAATACTTCTCATCCACATAAAAATGTGCTGGATGGTGACATGCCCAGTTCTGGGCTAAGGGCTTTACTGGAGGGTGTCATTGCTTCTTCACCATGCCCTAGGAAGTATGAGCTACTACAGTCCCCACCTTAGAATGAGGGCAACTCAGAGAGGTCAGTGCACCTGCCCAGGTCACAAGCTAGGAGGACTCAAGGCCAATGCTCCTGGCCCGGGGTCAATCCAACTGGGTCCTCAAGCAGCCCCCAGAAGCCATGCTGAGTCCCAGCCCCACAGGCTGCTTTAAGAACAACCCCACCCCTGCCCCCACCCAAACTCACCATCTGCCCCTCCCACATCTAGATAAGAAAGCCTGCAGCTGGCCCAGCCAGCAGCATATACCGAGATGGACTAGCAGGGACGGGGGGAGGACGCCAACCCCGGGGCATGTGCTGGAGGAGAAGAGAAGAAAGGTCCCAGAAGAGGCTTCCAGCTGTCTGCCACTCACCCACCACCCTCACACTTTTGGCCCTCCCTACTCAGAACCTGTACTGCTACTGACTTGAGATTTTTCTTTCAATCAGCTCTGCCCTTAAATGCATTTCAGAGGAAACCATCAATACAGCAACAGAAACGCAGCCTCCCTGTGGAGGGGAAGGCCCGCAGGCTGACTTGGCCCCACCACCTGAGTGGACTCTGGGCTCCCACTTTGTTCAAAGGGAGATGAGCAAGAGGGAGGGGAAGGCAGCCAGGCACGGAACAGAGACGCTCTCCTTAATGTTACCAGAAGGACAAAGAACGGAAGGAACTTTCTCTCGAAGCCAATGTTCCTCACTGCCTTGTCCATGCACCATCTAAAGTTGTTTCTCGCCCCTTCAGTTGGTCTACATCATGGCGCCCATTCACCTGCTCCCTCAAACTGCCTGGGCAGGCTTAAAAACACAGAAAAGGATAAGACTCAGCGTCCGCTCCTAGAGCTCATGTGGAGAGGGGAGGCAGAAGACAAGAGTGACAACCAGCCTTTATTTCTTCAAAAATACACGTTAGCAAAATGTGATTTCATTAGAGCTGGGTAGGAATGGAGTGGTCATTATGTTTTTCTAATAAAAATGGTTTTAAATTTAAAAAAATTAGCAACCCCACCTCTACTGACCAACAGAAAAGAAAGTCTCCTGGTTAACAGCCTGCAGGAGAGACTATGGTCTTCGAAGTCTTCTACCCTCAGACCAGGACAGCTGGAGGCCTGGGAGGACCTGGCCCACGAGGTGTGCCAAAGGCAGCTGTCCGCAGGAGGATCCCAGGCTCCAGGAGCTTCAAGGGGTCCTTGTGAAAGTCACCAATTGTCTGTCCCTTATCAACAGGAGCCCTGGCAAGGGTGGGGTTGATCTGGAAGCCCACTCTGGAAACCCTACAGGAAGCAACAAGGCTTCATCATAGCCCCCAAAACAGAAACCACCCAAATGTCCATCAACCGATAAACAGAAGGATGAAATGTGGTATATCCAACCACTGTAACATTATTCAGCCACAGCAGGAATAAACTGCTGGCACCTGCTACAACATGGAGGGACCTTGAAACATTACGCGACGTGAAAGCAGCCAGTCACAAAAGACCACAAATTACATGGTTCCACTTATGTGACACGTCCAAACACAGAGGCAGATCAGTGGTGGCCTCGGGCTGGGGAGCCGGTGGGGGATGGGGAGTGACTGAAAATGAGTACGAGGCTTCTTTGTGGGGTGACAGATGTTCTAAATGTTCTCAGATTATGGTGATGGCTTCACAACTTTGTAAATATACTAAAAACCATGGAATTTTATACTTCAAACAGGTGAGCTTTATGGTATGTAAATTATTTCAATAAAGTTGTTTAATACAGAACAAAACAAGTTACACAGAGGCACCCAGGCTGAGCCTTGATCTGAAGGACGACCAGCTTCCACCTCGCACCTCTGCTGGGTACAGTAACACTCAAACCCTCTCCTGTCCCTGTCTCAGGCTCCGAATCAGACTGAAGCCCCCCCAGGGGTCACCCTTCTGGTCCTTGATGGGAAAACCCAAAGCCACTTCCTGACTCCGAGCAGCCCTGATAAGCCCCACGTGGCTGCCTCAAAGAACTGACTACAAAGAGCCAGAGAAAGTCCACAAAATTTGTCTCTTCCAAAAACACGAAGAGGTGAAGGAAAGGGAGGGTCTTCCTCTGCCCAGGGCAGTCAGAGGGGACATCCCAGCAGAGGTGACCCTGAGGCTGGCAGTGCTGTCCGCACATGTAAGAAGTGCCTGCATCATCAGGGAGTGGGGGGAAAGGGGCCACACGGGGGCCCACTCGCACCCACTCGCATCTCCAGAGTTGGTTTTATCCTTACAAAGTGCAGATTAATGATGCAGATTATTATCATCTGTCAAATATTTCCTGAGCATCTATTTTGTACCAAAACACATGATTTTCTGGGAATACTACAATGAAGAAGATATGATTGGGCCTTGGCTTCATGGCACTCACAGTCTCCCAGAGAAGATGGGATTAACACCTCAGCAATCAATCAATCCATTGATTTCAAGGAGCACAGAGGGAGGGATGCCTAACCTGGGCAGGGAGGAGCCTGGTCTAAGGAAGTGATGCTCTGGAGGCTCAGTGGGGATTAACCAGACAAGTCAAGGAGGGAGGTGACCCAGGCAGAGGGAACAGTCTGGACGAAGGCGGCGAGGTGGAGCAGCAGGGAGCTCTGAAGTCCCTGAAGAGAGGCAGAGTGAGGGGCCGGGGCAGGAGGCAGCCAATGCAGCATCATGTGGTCCTCATTGTGAGCGTGGGTTTTATTCCAAGGATGGTGAAAGCTGCTGGAGGCAGAAGTGGGTCTCCGAAGGCTCCCTCTGGCTGCTGATGGAGAAGGGACACCGGGCAAGGGAAGAAGTGGGAGACGGATTAGGAGGCTGGCAACCAGACAGCCAGCCAGCGAGGTGGGGGCGCTGAGCAGGCAGATTCAGTGTGTTCCCAAGGGGGTCCCAGCAAGTCTGTGAAGGACTGGCTGTGGGGTGATGAGAGAAAGAGAGGAGCCAAAGGTGACTCCCAGATTTGTGCTTTTTGATGATGAACTGGATATGGCAGTCTGATACTGACAACAGGGTGAGCATGATGCCATTTCCCAGTTGGGGAGGATCAGAGAAGGGGATAGGATGGGGCAGAAAGGGGAGGAGCCCCATTTGGACAGGCTGCATTAGACATAGAAGAGCGTGCAGCCTTGGCTCAACACCCACCGAGACTCACAAACACTGTTCTGACAGGGCGTGAGCAAAAGGGCACCAGCTCTGGGGTCCCACAGACCCTCTGGGACCAGCTGAAGTGTCACTGAGCCTCCAATTCCTCCTCTCAGTATAAGCATGGTCCCTCCATGCTGGCCATTCCATGCTGGCCATGCCAGGGGTCAAGTGACAAGTGCTGGGCCAACTCTGGTGCCAGCTCTCACAAGACCACCCCAAGGGGCTTCAGCCCCACCAGCTGCTCCAGCTCCTGAGGCCCCATCCCACTCAGACCAAACACACTTGGAAGGGAGCCAGCGTGCACAGCAGTGAGATTACGGACTAGGGTCGACCACCGACAGAAGGCTCCAGTTTGTGGGCACGTGGACGGTTACTTCAATTTTGTTTTCTTCTGCTAGAGCCTACTAACTTCCTTCCCAGGACCCTCACATGTTCCACGGCCTTGGAGAGCTTATGGCCCAAGGATCTGGGCCACTGCGATGTCAGCACCATGAGTTCAGGATCTTTGTCGAGTTTGTTTCCCCAAGAACACGCCTGGCATGTCGTGGGCGCCCAGGAAACAAATATTTGTTGACTGAATCAATGAGTGAATGCACATGGTGGGTGGCTGGTCCCATGACATCCCTGCTCCAAGTGGGACAGCTCCCCCTCCCTCTGGCCCAAGTCAGCTCCAGGCTTTCAGGGGGACAGAGGTGGCCCCTGTCCCTGCTTAGTCCACGGGCCTCGTGGTTTCTCCTCAGGCTCCAGAGACCCTTCCTCACCCGTCACAGGAACAGAATTAAACTAGCAAACTCAATCGCTTAAAAAGAACTGCTCAAGCCAGTCTTCCTCAGCAAAAAGAGAAGGATTGGCAGCAGATGTTAGCTCATGGCTAATCTTCCTCAAAAAATAAATAAATAAATAAAAAGTAAAAAGAACTGCTCAACCCACCGCCAGTGGGAACTGGAGGCCAAAGGAAAGGAGGACAAGACAAAGCAGCTCCCAACAGAGGCGGTGGAAAGGAGGGCAGCCGCGCCCTCTGCTGGCCATGGGAGAAACTGCGCCAACGCGGTCACCTGTGGGCGTGGCCTCTGACCGGCTTGGAGCCCTAGCCTTGAACTTGGCTTTTTCCCCCCACCCTTGGACCACATTCTTGATGGAGTCTCTACCTACAGCTGTGCCCACAGGCTACCCAGGGTGGTGCTCAATGCAGTGCCAGCTATGGCTCTTTTCACGCCCAACTCTTTCTAAAACAAATCCTCCATTTCACCAATCGTGGTCGCCACCCTGAAAGGCATCGGTAGCCAGAGCTGGCCTGAAGACGTGCTGTGGAGGTCCCAGGCTCCCGAGAGATGCCCCAGCCCTCCTCACAGGGGCGTCCACTCCAAGGCTGTGTAGAGAAGCCCTTCCGAGCAGGAACTGAGACCTGGCCACAGGATGAGGATCGATCACTTCCTGGTTGTATGGCTATCCTCTAAGCCCCACGTGTAATGAAGGAAGGGAGCACCCCTCTACGGGAAACACCGAGCACAGCCCCAGCAGGCTCCTGCTCATCTGTGTCAGGGGTGTATGGTCAGCACAAAGCTATAAACCTCAGGCAACCTTTTCTCCCAGCCTGGGAGAAACATCCTCTATGCCTCCCCTGCAGCAGGGGGCCACGTCCCTTGTTTCTAGCTGATGAAGGGAGGGGGCTGCCTCCGGGGCCTCTGGGAAATGCTGCTGACAAACGGACAGCCACTTACAGAAACGGCGTCTGTCCTCCTGACAGGTGCTGATGGCTGTGCACCTGCTGCCTGCTTCTGAGTGCCCCGTGGGCTGTGGAGCTGCCGCAGCCACCCTGTGACCATGGAGTTGACACATGTGAGGACAGAACGCCAACAAATGCGGACAGAGTCCTTGGACCTGCCTCCCTCCAGATCTCTCGTAAAGGGAGCAGACGTCCTCCAGCGTAAGCCTCTGCTGGCTGGGTTTTCATTTATTAGCACATAGCTTTTACTATGTGTCAGACATCGTTATAAGAACTTCATAATTATTAACGCAGCTAATGCGAAAAATAACTAACCAAGGTAGGTACTATTATATCCCCATTTTGCAAGTGAGATGCAAAGTGCTTAAGTGCTTGCCCCGGGGAGCAGACCCAGGATTTGAACTCAGAGCTCAGGCTGATAGGCTGCTAGTGCAACCAACATATTCTAAGTGGCCCAGGCAGGGACCTCACGCTTTCCTGGATCCCCTCAAAAGTTACTGACTTGATGATGATGATAGAGGAGGCGGCGGCAGCAGTGGTGGCAGGATGTAACAATGAGAACATTTTTGCAGCCATACCGCATACCCAGGACCTGGTACACATTGATTAACAATCCTGTAAAGCTGGAATAATTGTCCTCTTTTTAAAAACAATTAAGTTGAGGCTTTGAGAGGGTACGTGACTTACCGAGGGTCCAACAGCTAACAAGTGACGGCAGCAGGACAGGAAAGGATTTCTCCATTCTTTCCACTGTACCAGCCCATCCCTGGTGCTTCCCATCCCACCAAAATCTCTACCAGCAACCCAGCTTATGATGCCAACCCTACCCCAGCTCTGCCCCCTTGCTGCAGGGAACAGCAAATACTGAAACAGGAACTGCAAGTGCTGGGGTGGGACAGCTGGCTGCCTCTGCCAGGACAGAAAATGCCCTGTCCCAGTGACCCAGCACAGCCATCCACTGTCACCTACTCTATAGACACCCAAGTACCAACTGGAAACTGCCTAACGTCCCCCAAAACCAAATGGCTGACCTACGGTATATCCATTTAGGGAATATCACGCGACGGCTTTTTTTTAATGAAATAAATCCATGTATTCTAACATCACTGGAACTCTGTGACTTCTGGGTGAGTACACTGCAGAATAACATAACGATACCATAATCACCCACACATACCCCCAGACACCACGCACTTTCCTAGGAAGGCAGCGGGGAGCAGTTCCAGGCAGCTCTGTCCTCAGCTGAGGCAGTCGTTGCCTGCAGGACGGGGGGGGCCGTGCACGCTCCCACCAGCACGCTTTCATCTTTGCCAGGAGAAGGAGATCGTGAAATACTTACATGATTAGAACGTTAAAAATAAATAAAAGGGCAGGCCTGTGATCCTCTCCTGCAAGGATGCTTGCTGTCATTTTACTCTGACCTTTCAAAGAAGATAATTCATATTTAAGTAATGGTCTTTGTCACCCAAACATGCTCTCCTTCCTCCATTCAACATGTACATTTTCGTATGTTCACTGGATTTATAAAGAGACAGGTTTCTCTTCCCAGGGAGACTGCAGAGCTGGGCTGACTGACGTCCCAGAGCACAGATTTATGTCGCCAACACCCGTCGCCAAAACAGCAGACTAAGGATTTCACAGTGTTAACAGTTCAAACCCAGCACCAAGCCTGATCCATAACTTACGGAAAATCCATCGTTCTGGGTTTATAGGTAGTGCTCTAAAAACACATCATAAGTTCTGTAGCTGGAGTGACACCTCCAAGAATCCACTTGTACAAACCTATAAATAATGACGATGCATCTCTATTTTCATGGAAGCTGAGATCTCTCTCAGAGCCCATCGTTCACTGAAACCAATGTGCACTTTAAGGCTGGTGGGTCCACCGGGATTTCGTATTTGGGGGACCAATTATTTAGGCAATTAGATTCTGGCACCTTCGCAGTCTCCATTCTGGTCTATCAATAACAGTGCCAGGGTTTTCCGTCGCCAACGGGGGGGGGGGGGGGGGGATGAGGGCAACATTCATTCCTGTGTTTAGCAGAAGCCACCTCAGGCCAGCGACTTGAGGTGCAACAGAGATGACTCCTGGCATTTCATGCTGCAGTTTTGGGGGGTCCCTGACCTTCTGGGTCTTTTCTAGGGCTACCTGGAGGACTTGTGTGTCCACTCATCCCTTGGCATAAAAGGGAGCCTCAAGATTTCAGGGGAACTGGCCCGGGGGGCTATCAGCAGGAGGGAGTGGAGATGCAGAAACCCAGAGTGGACTGGGCTCTGGCTCCCACCAGAACCCGCCACACAGCAAAGATGAGAAGCTGATCCTTCGTTCAGAAGCACAGGCCTAAACACCACACACATCCACCGGGCCTGATCCAAGAGAAATGTTGTAGAGAACACAAGGCTCCGTTTGGGGTTTGATTGACTGATTCGCTCACTCACTGATTCATTTGTCCACTTACTCACAGTATGTGCCGGGCGGGGGGTGGGGAGGGAGAGAAGAGAGCTCCTGACCACAGCATATACAAAGGCCCTGGGGTGAGGAAGCATGGGCAGTTTGGGGAGATGGGGAGGGGCTGGGTGGCTAGTGTGCTGGGGGCAGGGCGGCATGCAGTGAGAGTGGAGGGCAGGCCCAGAACTCAAGGAGCTTCCTGACCCATAGGGCAGAGCATGGATTTTAACCTGAGAGAAATGGAAAACCCAGGAGGGTCTCCAGCCAGAGGAGAGACAGGATTTACCTTCTCTCTTGGATGCTTATGGTGCCACTGGGTAGAGAATAAGGTGGAGGGAAGCAAGAAGGGGCTGGGAGATCGGGGCAGGGCAGGGTGGGGTGCTGCATTCAACAGGGAGAGACATTGGGGCGGCCTGGACCAGGGTGGTGACAATGGAAATGCACAGTGGTGCCCAGAACCCAGATACACTGTAACTATATCCACCCAGCCCCTTATTCAAAGGTTCCCTGCAGCAAAAACTTAAAGAAAAACTTCCTCCGCGCAATGACTGTCAGCATTCAGAAAAGCACCAACTGCTTTATGCTCTGCCAGTCAGGAGGAGGTTTTGTTTCAATGTTAGGGTTCCCCAAAGCAGGACTCGGCCGCCCCCACCATGAACTCCTGCAGCGGATGGAACACGGTGGCATCACAGTGGCATCACCCCATCCGGACTGAGCAGCTCCCCATCGGCCAGACCCTGGGCTAATCCACTTACCCACAGTGTGGACAGAGGAATCCCAATCCCCCAGGATTCCTGACTCCTGGGTACTCACTCAAACACCACTCCAGGCCCTGCTGTGAAGGCTTCTGCAGACAGAGCCAGGGTTATAATCAGCTGACCTGAAGACAGGGAGATTATCCGGGATGATCCGGATGGGCCAGTGTAATCACAAGAGCCCTTCAAGGCAGAGGGGAGGCGGAGGGGAAGAGAGAGAGGCGGCAGGAGGGGAGGGACGAGAGATCTGAAGTGGGAGAAGACTCGGCCCACCACTGCTGGCCTTGATGGGGCCACAAGCCAGGGAATGCCGCGGCCTCCAGAAGCTGGGAATGGCCCCACAGCAGCCAGCAAGGAAACAGGGACTTTGGTCCAAGAGCCCGTGAAACTGAAACCTGCCAACAAGCTGGGCAAGCGGGACACAGCTGCTCTCCCAGAGCTCCAGGAGCGAGCGCAGACCTGTGACACCTCGATTTCGGCCAGCGGGACCCAGAGCAGGGGAACAGTTGGGCCTACCCCTCTAGCCACAGAAGCTGAGCAAGCGGGACACAGCTGCTCTCCCAGAGCTCCAGGAGCGAGCGCAGACCTGTGACACCTCGATTTCGGCCAGCGGGACCCAGAGCAGGGGAACAGTTGGGCCTACCCCTCTAGCCACAGAAGCTGTGTGAACATTAATGGGTGTTGCTATAGGTTGCTAAGCTCGCAGTCATCTGTGAATACACACGTCCTCTCTTTAATCCTCCCACGCAGCCGAGGATGCTGGTTCTGGGGTCATCCTCCATGGACAAGGAGAGTGAGAGTCAGAGGGCAGAGGTCATGCGCACAAGGACATGCAGTGAACCAGTGGTGGAGCTGGGGACCAGCTATCTACCTGACTCCAAGGGTGCTTCTCCCACCTCTGCATGATCCTGCGCCCTCTCCACCCCAAGCAGACAATCCAAAGAAGAGAGATGTGCTCACATCTGAGGTCAACCCAAGACTTGAAGAAAAGGAACAAACCACAGAAGGATGAGTGGAGAACCGCCATGGCATGCCCCCAGCGGGGTGTACCGTGTCCCACCCAGATGGTACATGGTGTCCCACCCTTGGGCACGGGGCTCTTTCCTGCCACCAGCCTCCTTGTTTCCAAGGCAGGCACCTCCAAGGTGCAGCCAGAGTTGGGGCATCCATAAGGGTCCCTGAGTCAGGCCCTAAGAAGTAGCACTGCCTTCCAGAACAAGAGGTAGAGAACATAATTAGGGTTTATCAGAGGCAGGACAGCAAAAAGGCTAAGAATCCAAAGTCTGCCAAAGTAGACTGCCCAGGTCCAAATTCAGCTCCAGCAGCTACGTGACCTTGGGCAAGTTACTCCATCTCTGTGAGCCTCGGTTTCCTCATCTGTCAGATGGGGTCATCCATCCTCCACACACACAAATCAGTGAGCAGACCGGAGGACGGGGCTTGCCCGGTGCCTGACACAGCTGGTGAGCTACCACAGTCCCTGCAGAGGGGATTTCTGGGGGGCTTCCCTCTGGTCCCACACACGGTGACTCCCACGCAAACCCAGCACAAATGATCACTGTCGAATATTGTGCACTTTCACCCATGACCATAATTTTCCAAGTTGGAAATCACTTTAATCTATAAATAAAAGGGATATCTCCTCTTATTTTTATTATCTCAGTGTTTAACCAAGGAGTAAAAAATTGGAGCTAATTTACCATGATTTTCTGTGGATTATAGGAAAAAGCACAGACAGCAAAGCCATTAAAATAAAAATAGAAATAGAAATTTTCAGCAAGCCTGTGATGTACCGGCATCCTCATTATAAGTGTGAATTATGGGAGTCACAGAGACTCAGTCACAGACGACGCATAATGTTCCGTTCATACAGCTGCCTGGACGCTCATGGCGAGCGATGGGGTCCCTAATTCGCATTAGGAACCCCATCTAGCACAGAGTCTATTTCAGCTCTCATCCTTCGCAGAAGCGACAATGAAGCTCCCATCTGATGTGTGAGGTGCACTCAGTGGGTAGCAGGATGCCCGTCCCACCGCACGGAGACCTCGCTGGTGGAGGGAGGGATCCGTCAGGGGTCAGGGACAGACTGGAGAGCGGGGTAAAGCCGGGGCGTTGGATTAAGATGAAGATGACTGCCAAGGGCGCCTATCCCTTGCACGAGGTCGGTGACAGAGAAGGGGGCCCAGGCAGGCCTGCACGCACCCACTCCAAGTTCTGTTGTAGAAATGTTGTGTAAATAACTCGAAACAGTCTAAAACTATGATGTGCTTTCAGGAGAATGTGGCAGCCCCCCAAATAGAGACACAGGTGAAGAGGCTGCGAGCCTGCTTCCTGCAGCGCAGGAGGGAATGGCTGCAGAATTCAGAGATTCTTCCACTCACCGGGTCTCCTTCAAGGAGAAGCCAGGGGCTCTGTGTTGGAACAAACGCCGCCTCAAGGAAGAAACTCCCGTGAGCCTTGAGGATGGCTGTCTCCAGGGGGTGAGGAAAGAAGGGATTTCCCACCACCCACCTGCTGCTCATGTGCTCAGCAAGGCCATCAAATTTATGAAGCACCTACTACATGCCAGGCCCTGGACTACGAGCTGTGCACACGAAAATGAGCATGCGCCTGCAGCACTGGGTTTATATTTGGTGGGCAAGATGGAGTATTAACAAAAGCGTAAACAGATGACTTGTGCAGGGTCTCCATGACCACCCCGGGCTCAGGGATCCGCTAGGAGGACTCCCAGGACCCAGATACAGTCTGCTCACAGCTCCAACGTATCACAGCGAAAGGACACCAAGCACAGTCGACAAACAGAAAAGGCACAGGAAGTGAAGTCCGAGGAAAACCAGGCACAGGCTTCCAGAATCTTCTGCCAGTGGAGTCGCACAGCACAAACTTAATACTCCAGCAACAAGTTGTGACCACGTGAGTGAAATGCTGTCCCCAAGGGAAGCTCAGTGGAGTCAGCACCCAGGGTTTGTACTGGGGGCTGGTCCCATAGGTACCCTCTGCCTGGCACGGACAAGATTCCAGAGCCCCAGAAAGCAGGTGCTCAGCATAGCCACATGGTCTGCGTAAAGAGTTTAGATGCCGTGAGCCACCCCTAGCAGTCAGAGAACAGAGGGGGACCCCCACAGTCCCCATCCTCAGACGCCAGGAGAGCAGACAGGCTGGCTGCGTTAACTCTTTCTCGCACACCTACGCATGGCAGTGAGGGCTGCAAGGGGCTAAAACGGGGGTTGTGCGAGGACTGGTGCAACAAGAGGAAGGGTCGTTCAGACAGGGTGGCAGGTGGTGTTTTCCAAATGTGGCCACAGCATTACCTCTGACCTCAGTCTTCTTCTCATCATGTGACTCTGCACCACCCCCACTGAGAGAGGGGTGACAGCAGCCCACTCCCCAAACTGGCTGGGCCAATTCCTGGGCAGAGGTGAGGGAGTGAGGCTTCCAAGGCCAGATCCTCAAAGGTCACAGAACTTGAGCCTGTGCCTCTTGGGGTGCTCCCTCTGGGAAGGCAAGTCCCTGTGCGAAGCCCAAGTGGAGAGGATCTGAGGCCTGGCCCACAGCCCCGGCCCCACAGGGCCACAGCCCCACAGCTGAGCTCCCAGCTGACAGTGGCAACAACCTGCCTGCTGTTCTGGACTGAAAGGTGTCCCCTCAAATTCCTATGTTGAACCCTCACCCCTAGGACCTCAGAATGTGACTGGATTTGGAGACAGGGCCTTTAAAGAGGTGACAAAGTTAAAATGAGGCCTTGAGGGTGGGCCCTAATAGAGCTTGGCTGGTGCCCTCAGAGGAGGAAGAAATGGGACACAGAGAGACACGAGAGGCACGCACAGAGGAAAGGCCACGTGAGAAGGTGCAAGCCCAGGGAGCCACCTCAGAAGAACCCAACCCTGCCGACACCTTGATCTTGGACTTCCAGCCTGCAGAACTGGGAGAAAATGAATGTCTGTTATTTAAGCCCCGCAGTGGGTGGTATTTTGTTATGGTAACCCTAGCAAACCAATACACCAGCTGTATTAGTCAGGGTTCTCCAGAAAAACAGAACCAATGGGAGATATACAGACATATAAAAATAGATTTATTATGAGGGATTGGCTTATGTGACTATAGAGGCTGAGAAGTCCAATGACCTGCCATGTGCAAGTTGGAGGCCTGGGAAAACCAGTGGTGCAAGGTCCAGTCCAAACCTGAAGCACCTAGACCCAGGAACATCGATGTCCAAGGGCAGGAGAAGATGGATGTCTCAGCTCTGGGGACCCAGGACGGCTGAATTCCACTCCAGAAAAGGCCACACATTCTCACACCCACCAACTGGTGTGACTACCACCTTTCCTGAAAATATTGCAATTACACAAAATCAGCATCTTCCCAGGTAAGCTGGGTCACCAGTCTCCAAAGGGCAACACACACCCCACCCCACCCTCCCTATCCCCAACTGCCGAGTACACAGTGCAGACCCAAGCCCGTTGGGATGGCCATGGCATGCCACGCTCCTCTCATCGCCACGATCCCAGCCAGCTCCCAGTCCAGCTGGGAGAAGTCTGATGCAGGGGCTGTGTGGTGTTGGTGTTGTTTTCCCTTAAAGTGAACTGCAACTGAATTCTGGTAGAAATCCCAAACACGGCAGGTGGCCTTAACAACGCTCAAACAGAGGAGGGATCTGGGGAGCTCAGGCTTGCTAAGAGTACGTCGTGAGGTCCAAGAGGGCACATGGGGAAGGTGTCCTTCCAGGGGACCGAGCCTTTGAAAGCAGCCAGGGCAGCAAGGAGGAGCACCTGGAGCTCCCCAAACAGCTGTCCCCCACGAGTCACTGCTTCTCAGTAAGAGGGATGTATTGAGTACAAAATGAAATGTTAGTCTGATCAATGAAATCACATGCATTACCAAATCAGAAAACAAACTCTTGCCCAAAACCGGCTTCAATTTATGGCTCAGCAGACAGGGTCCTCTTGTGGTCATCTTCCCGACGCCTGCCCCCAGACTGCCTGTCCTCCCTCTGCTGACCAGGACTGGACACTCCACCAGAATCACAAGTTCCCTGGGTTAAACATCTTGACTCCTGGAATCTCTATTAAAAACCTGTATTTTGCCTCACACTATTCACAGAAGTAAATTTCTGTGGGTTAGAAAAATAAATGTAAAGAAAAGAGCTATGTGCTCACTAAAAGGAAACAGGGATGGATATGTCTATGACCAACCATCCTGGTTTGCCCCGGGGACTCAGGGGCTCTCGGGATGTGGGACTTTCAGTGCTGAAACCAGGACCAACCGGGGAAAATGCGACAAGGTGTTCACTCTGAACCTGAGGCAGAAAAAGATTTCTTAAAGAAGACACCAAAAGCAAAGACACAAAGAAAAAGCTTGATAAATTCTACTACATCAAAACTATAAATGTGGGGATGTCAAGCACAGCATGGTGACTATAGTTAATAATATTGCATTGTATGAAGCTGCTAAGAGAGTGGATCTTAAACATTTTCATCACAAGGAAAAAAATTGCAAGTGTTTCTGGTGATGGATGTTAAGTAGACTTACTGTGGTGATCATTTTGCAAAATATACATATCCAAAAAAATTTATCAAATCATTAAGTTGTACACCTGAAACTAACATAATGTTATATGTCAATTATATCTTTAAAAAAAACCCAAAACTAAAAACTTGTACTCAACCAAAGACACCATAAACAAAGTTAAAAGACAAGCCACAGAGAGAGCAAAAACTATCGGCAGCAACAGAGGATTTGAATCCAGAACACACAAATACTGTTACAAACCAATTAGAAAAAGACTAACAAGCCCAGAGAAAGAGGAGCGAAATGCACAGAGAGGTGACTCAGAATGTGAAATCCAAACGGTCCATGAACACAAGGAAAACCCCCTCAAGCAATCAAGGGAATGCAGATTTAACTAAGGAAGTTTCACTTTTCTTCCCTAGGATTAACAAAATTAAGAATCTGAACATTTCAAGGTACCTGGAGAAACAGCCACCCCTCACTCTGGTGGGGAGTGACAGCCACTGTGGGAAACAATTTAGCAATACCAAATAAAATTTAAAACATGCTCATCCTGCGCCCCAGGAATTCCACTTCTCGGAAGGTGCCCTACAGAGAGATGCTCGTCCAGATGCACCAGGAAGCAGGTACAGGATGCAGGATGCCCACAGGGCACTGCCCGCAACAGAGAAGATCTGCGACGACCTCCACGGCCACCAGCAGCAGAATAACTGAGACGACACTGGAACATTCTAAGGCAATCAGAAGGAATCTGTTAACCCAGATAAATCTCCAAGACACACTGTTGAGGGAAAACGATGTTTCAGAACAAGACGTGCTGTTTTCAGATGTCATTTCTTTAAAATACTTCCAGGAAACAATCCTGTACATTTTCTACTGAGACCCACATGCACAGGTCAAGACAGTCCGGTGGGAAAAGAGCTAAATGTTAACAGGGGTCACCTCTGGGAGGACGGGAGGAGAAGAGGAAGGAGTGGTGTTCCAAGGACATTTGACCCTTATTTGTAATGTTTTCATTTCTCATTTAGAGAAGGTATTCAAAAACACTGGTGTAATTATATATATTTTTCCCCAAAGAAACCTGTTGCCTGCATTGGAGAACACATTCTCCTCCATCTGACAGATATTTATGGACTGCCAACTGCAGGCCAGACCTGTTCTAAAGGCTGAGATCACTCATTTCCCTCAAAACGAAAATGGAGTGATCAACGCAGCGGTCCAGCCTGGTTCACCAGCAGACAGCAGTCCTTAAGGTCATGGGGCGAGAGATACACACGGATGAGGGACAAGTGGCCAGAAAGATGCCCTGGGCACCTGGGCAGGGGACAGGAGGGAGGGAAGATCTTCAGCCATGCCCTCAAGGGGCCCTCTGCTGCTGCCTGGATGTCACAGACCCTGCCTTTTGCCTCCGAGCACATTCTTGTCCCAGGCGAGAAGGCTGAGGCCAGCAGGATGCTTCTAGATCCACAGTGGGTTTTGCAGGTCAGGTGAACACAGGTATGGGGTTTGTGCACTGCTCGGGGCAGCTGGAAATGTGCTGGTGTTTGCAATTCCAGCACCTACTCTCCTTCTGCTTGCATCCCTCTCATTTTTTTCCAGGGATCTCAGGCCTGGCTATGAGGGGACACGGACTCCATCCTTGGCCTGGGAGGGCCTGTGAGCTGGGCCTCAGCCATTCAGCTCCTCCCACTCGAGGCCACCGGGATAGGGTTGAGGGCAGGCGGTGTGAGGCAGCTGGAGCCCTGGAACTACTGAGGCCGCCACGCTTTGGCCTTCCAGTTTCCTGAACTGACAAATGCTCCCTTCGCTTCCACAGGTCTACTCACTTGCTACAAGAAGAGCCTGCGACATGCAGCTGGTTGTCATTACGATTTCCAAAGAATTGGGCAGCGCAGACCTGATCTGGCTCTGCAGAGTTACTGCCTTCGCTGAGCCTGGCCCAGCCCTGAGCTGGGAAACAAGGCATTTCATTCCCAACTGCCTTTCACAACCCCTAAAGCCACAACTTTTAATGAGCATCAGCTGGGACGTGCCATGATATCATCCATCATGCCTTTCCCTTCAAAAACATTTTAAAAACTCATTTGATGCAGAAATATCCCAGTGCAAATCAGCGCTTCCAAATCGGACTTCGCGGTCTGGGAGAACGAGTGGCTAATTCGTTCCTAAATTAAGGCGGCCCTGGCCACAGAAATAGCACATCATCCCTTTAAGGTTGGGAATTAGGATCCACCCAACGCCAGCTCTGGGAAGTAGCCACACAAATCAAGGGAGCCAAGGGAGCTTCAGGTGGCAGCTGGACAAATCCTCCTGGTGCCAGCCCGAGAGAGGACAGGGACCTGCCCCAGGTCTGGCCATCAGAACACCCCGAGTTGTGGGCACACAGCCTGCTCTGCCCTGCGTCCCTGAACACTTCCTCCAAACCAAAACTTGGTACTTGCACTGGGGTACCGTCTGACACAACACCGAAATGCAACAATGAGACCCAAAAACCCGACCCCACTCCACCTGGGTCCCCTGCCAGGTGACCTAGAGGTGCCAGCCCCACCCTGAAGAATCTCAGGTGGGAGCTCCAAGCCCACCACTGCCCCAAGCTCCAGACTCAAGTATGCACAGCCCACACCGCACAGCCTCAGGGATGCGAACAGGCCTCTCCAAACCAGCACTGCCTCCTCCCGCCACCCCTCCTCCTCCACCACGGCCTGGGCGGAGCTCCAGCTCCATGAACGGTCCCCCCAGTGCTGAGACACAAAACCCACGTGGCCTCCTGGATTTCAGGCCCCAAGATATCAGCAGGGCCTATCAGCTCTACCCACTAAATGTCCCAGCGCTGCCCACTTTCCCATCTCTGCCCTCCGAGCAGCAGGCATCTCCCCACCCCAACAAGAGCCGGCTGCCACCCGACAGCCAGAAGGCATGCTCTCTGGGATAGTGCAGGTCATGCAACTCCTCAGCCCAAGCCCGCCATGGAGTCCAGGGTCTACGTGCCCACCTCGCCAAGCACGGCTCCCTCACCGCCCCCTTGCTCCAGCCTCCATGACCCTCTTCTGTTCCCCAATTCCACCACCAAGGGCCTCTGCCACTGCTTCTCCTCCTGCTAGGAATGCTCTTACCCCCTATCCTCACATGGCTCCCTGCTTCTCCCCACTGAAATCTGCAGCCACACATGCCTCCTCGAAGAACCTTCTCTGGCCCCCCAGTTAAAGCAGCTTCCATCCTCAAACACTGTCTCTCCCTCCCCAACTTCTTCCCAACATGCCTCTGGGCAGAGATTATCTTTTTGTTCTGTTTTATTTGCTTCCATGTCCACTGTCTTCCCCTTCCCACCCCAGAAGTGAAGCTCCCTGAGGACAGGAAGCTGCCCTCCTTGCTCTCTGCAGCATCCGCAGCAGCCAGGGCAGTGCCTGAACCATTCTCCGTGATTAATCAACATTTGCTGACCTGCTGCCTAAGGAGTCGGCCTTCTCCTCAGCAAAAGTGGGTTAGCAGTGACTGAGCCCCGCCAGCCTTCAAGGCCCAGACAGAAGCCACAGAACTATTTAAAAAATGCCCAACAATTGAAATGAGCATGTGGAGCAGCAGTTGCATAACGTCCACAGGCAGATCATACACTTATGATGGCTCTGAGCACACTGCCAAGCTGCTGAAGGTCAGGATCCGAAATGTCCTTTCTCAGAACCCAGCCCCAAATACGCCTTGCTACAAACTTAGTACCCACGTAAGGCACAAGTGGGGGGTGCCTTCAGGGGAGGAAGCCGGCACTCATGTACACCTACTGTGTGCAGGCACCACGAGGTAAGGGAGCTTCTGCCCCTACGAGAGGATGAGTGTCCTGGGGGGGCCGCATCTCCCCCTTGATTGCCACTGTACCCCCAGAGCTCAGCACAAGGTCTCACGCTTAGTGGGTCCTCCATATTCAGGATGGATGGACTCAGCAACAGAAGGGCTGCCCATCCTCCAAGCAGGGGCTCCAGACACTCCTCTCACGTCAGTGCCCATAAGCTGCTCAAGCCATGAGCTCCTCACCCTCAGGGCACCTGGTGCAGAGCAGGCTCTCGGATGATGCCTGCTGGTCCCAACAACCCCAGCGTCCCTCCCTTCTGGACCCTGTGACTCTGGGTATCTCAGCTTCTCAGCCTCTGCACTACTGACACTGCGGACTAGATCATTCTCTTTTTCTTTTTCTGGGGGAGAGAGAGGCTGTCCTGGGCATCTTAGGATGTTCAGCAGTATCCCTGGTTTCTCCCCACTAGATGCCAGTAGTAACTGTGGGGGAGTTGTAATAACCAAAAGTGGGGGAGGGAGGGAGACAGAATCAGGCCGGCGAGAGCCACTGATAAGAGCCACTGATGTGTCTAAACTAGTTTCCACACTGGCCTGATCCCAGAATCACCTGGGGGCATGGTTAAAAATACAGATTCCAGGAGATTCTGAGGGCCAGGCCTGGGGTAGGAGCCCAGGATGCTGTTTGTAATAAGTGCCCCCAGGGAATTCTTAAGAGGCCAGTCTGGAATCACTGGCCTAATTCTCCTCACCCCACCAGTGTTCAGCCTCCTGGTCACTAATTGTACCAACAGCCACTGGGTGGTACGGCCACACTCTCTGGCCTCCTCACCAGGACACCTAAGCCCCCTCCCACTCCCGGGGCCTCTTCCCTGGCCAGGTGGGAACCGCACCACCTTCCAGCTTCCTCAGCTGCTCTCTGAGCTCGTGCCCCTTTAACTGTGCTGGATTCGCTCCAGGACCAGGTGTCTGCCTGCAGGGGCCCTGGCTGCTCTCGCCCACACAGGTGCAAGCCTGCTGTCCTCCCTGGAGGGGGACAATGGAACAGGTTGGAACTCTCACTGGGTGGCGAGCGCTGTTCATATGATCCCAACTACTGCTCCAAGCCTGAAGTATTGGATCGCCCCCATTTTACAGATGCAGAAACTGAGGCAGAGCGAAGTTACGTGCCATGTGCACAAGGTCGCACAGCTACCAGAGGGGGCTCCAATCCCGTGACCGCCGACCCCAAGGCCAGGGCTCGGGACCACTGCGCACACTGCCCCTGTTTGCGGACAGAGTCGCCCGCCTTGGCTGCAGGGACAGCCCGAGCGAGGAGGGGCCCACCTCTGGGCTGCGGGTGCAGCGGGCATCCTGGCCACCCTGCAGCGGCCAAGAGCAGGGCGCGGGCTCTCTGCCGGGCCGCCCCCCGTCCCGCGCCCCCTCTCCGCGGCGCGCGCCTACCTTGCGCCGGGCCTCGGACTGCGGCGGGGGCGGCGTCCCGGGTGGCGAAGGCGCGCAGCAGCGAGCGCACCGGCGCCGGCCAGCGGGCGCGCCCCCCGCCC
>NC_060278.1:107854175-107862447 GCF_021613505.1 Equus quagga | reverse complement strand
GGGGGCGGGGCCGCCGCGCAAGGCCGGCCCCTCCGCCGGGCGGGGGCGCCGAGGGCCTCCGTCGTGACCTTGATCTCTCCGGACCCGGACCTGCGCCGCAGCCCGGGGACGCGCGACCTCAGTGCCAGGGACGCCCTGGAAACGTTAAAGGGACAGCCGGGCAGGAGGTGAAACCGCCCGGCTAATTACGTCGTAAAGACGCTGCCGAGTTAGAGCTGCTCTGGGACCATGGGCGAGTTGCCTGACCTCTCTGAGTGCCGTGTTCCCCTGTGTAAAATGGGTTTGGGGAGCATGAAATGAGATGACAGTGAGCCTAGAAGTGCGCGAGGGCCTGAGCCCCCCGATGCGGGAGACACCTTGGCTGCCTTTAATGTAACCGCTTTCAGATGCCGGAGCTGTTGTTGCACGTCTAATAAAGCCAGTGACGGGTATCTTTACCTTTTTTAGATAAAATAAAACATATTTAGCTTCATGAGTACTGTATGTGGAACACCTTTGTAGCCACCAACCAGTTCGAGAACTGGAACCGCGCCAGGACCCCTCCCAAGTCCCTCCAGTCACAACCCCTCCTCCACCCACAAGACCCTGGGGGTCGGGGTTCAGTCTTGAGGCTGAGTTTTTGCCTTTGAGGCAGGGTCCCTGGCCTGAGATGGGCTCAGGGCCCCGTCAGCACCAAGGGCATCTGGAGAGAGGCAGGTAACTATCAGACTGACCAGCTCAGTGTATCAAGTACAGGTCCTGAGAGTCCCAAAGGGACAGCACCCTCCCCCATCCCCCCCATGCCCCCCACCCCCAGAGCTTCCCGAGGGCAGCTCTCCTCAGGGTCCCAGTGGTCCTCCCGTTCAACCCCAGCACCTCCTGGAGCTGGTGCAATCATACCGCCCAGTTTACAAATGCAGAAGCATAGGCGGCAGAGAGGAAGGCGTTGTCCACGGGCACAGGGCTGCTCAGTGCAGCACTGGGACTTGGATGTAGCCGGGCATCCTATCCACCTGCGCCCTCCCTGGGGTGCTCGCCTGCCTGCTTCCAGCATCTCCAGCCCAGACCTCCCATCTTCAGAACTTTGTAGCAGTTTGTACCAACAATTGCAGGTAACACTAGGTGGCACTGTGCCGAGCACGTATTCATTTAATCTTTATGACAACTTCTTGAGAAGGATGCAATTATCATCCCCACTTTACAGAAGAGAAAATACAAGCTCCAGAGGAGCCGGGGCTTTCTTCTCCAGCTTCATCCTATTTCCTCCTCCACCAGCTCACATAGGCAGGCACTAGGATCATCCCCCAGTTTTTAGAGGGGGAAACTGTAAGTTCAGAGAGATGAAGTGACTTGCACTGGGAAGTTAGGCAGGGGAAGAATCAGGATCCAAACCCCACTGAGTCAATATCTCAGTGTGTTTGCTCTCTGCCCAGCCCATTGGGCATGCCCGGGTGAACTCCTACTCATCCTTCAAGACCCAGCTTAAGCATTGCCTCTGCCCTGAAGCCTTTCCTTCAGCCCCCCTACTCCTCCTCCCTACGCATTTAGTACTACCATGTCCACACCCCCAGCATCGCCTGCACCTTCTGTTGGGCACGCATCACAACACAGTGCAGTCATGTATCCACACATCTGCCCAACCCCCCACTGGGCTGGGATTTTTTAGGGGACAGGCGTTGGCCCTGGTCACTGCCTTCCCGGCCCACTCACAGTCAGTGAACATCTGTTTTGCAGGCTCTGCCCCACCCTGCTAATTACAAAAGTTCCATTTTCCTCTGGGCAGCTCCCTCCCCAGCCTAGGTGGAGCCAAGGCCGCTCTCTAATGCCAGAGGTGGGCGCAAGACCCCGTCTGACGAATCAGCATAGTCCATCCATCTGGCCTCAATGGTCACTTCAGGAAGGTTGGTCCACAGAGGCACACCCTTGGGACTTTTACTGGACTGGGAGAGAGAAGCCCTTTTAATCCACTGGTCTGAGCGGGGTGGTCATGGCTTCTTGGAGCCATCACATGCTTCAGAACTGAAACCACACGGAAGAGGGAGGATCCCAGAGAGGTATGCTTGGGCTACCGGCATTGTCTGAGCACCTGGTTCCAGCTGTGCCTGAAGGCAGAGCAATAGAGGGTTGGAATTTTCAATCACACTCTCTCTGCTATTTCCTTTCCCCCTCAGCCTTGGTGGGAAGGAAGTCATTGGAAAGAGAGAGTGAGGAGACAGACATGTCAGCATAGTCACAAATCAGAGGTGTACTGTGGGCAACCCATGGAATGGGAGAAAATATTTGCAAGTCATACATCTGATAAGGGATTAATATCCAGAATATATAGAGAACTCCTAAAACTCAACGACAGAAAAACAACCTGATTCAAAAATGGCGAAGGACTTGAATAGGCATTTCTCCAAAGAAAATATACAAATGGTCAATAAACACATGAAAAGATGCTCAGCATCACTGACCATTAGGGAAATGCAAGTCAAAGCTACAATGAGATACCACCTCACACCCATTAGGATGGCTACTATCAAAACAAACAGAAAATAACAAATGTTGGCGACGATGTGGAGACGCTGGAACTCTTGTGCCTGTTGATGGGCGTGGAAAATGGTACAGCCTCTGCAGAAAACAGTATGGAGCTTCCTCAAAAAATTAAAAATAGAATTACCATGTGATCCAGCAATTCTACTTCTGCGTATCTATCCAAAAGAATAGAAAGAAGGATCTCAAAGTGATATTTGTACAGCCATGGTCATAGCTGCATTATTCACAACGGCTAAAATATGGAAGCAACCTAGGTGTCCATTGATGGATGAATAGATCAGCAAAATGTGGTCCATCCGTACAGTGGAATACTATCCAGCTTTAAAAAGGGAGGAAATTCTGACAATGCTAGAACACGGATGAAAGTTGAGGACATTATGCTCAGTGAAATAAGCCCCCAAAAGACAAATACTGTATGATTCCACTTATATGCGGTTCCTAGAGTTGTCAAATTCATGGAGACAGAAAGTAGAATGGCGGGTGCCAGGGGCCAAGGGAGGAGGGAACGGGGAGTTAGTGTTTCGTGGGGATAGGGTTTCCATTTTACAAGAGGCAAAGGATTCTGAAGATGGTGGTGATGGTAGCACAACAATGTAAAGGTATTTAATACACTGAACTGCACACTTAAAAATGGTTAAGATGGAAAATTTTATCTTACATCTATTTTACCACAATAAAAAAAGCTGGAAAAAAAAAGTGATGGGTTGTCATATCTGAGATGAGGTAACAAAAAGACAGTAGCATCCGTCTTGTGCGCTGTCCTGCTTGCTCTTGCTGATGGAAGTCAGCTGCCAAGCTGTGAGCTGCCCCATGCAGAACCCAGGTGTCAAGGAGCTGAGGGTGGCCTGCAGCCAACAGCCCATGAGCAGCCGAGTCCTGGAGACAGCATGTGCGTGAGCTCCAGGGGGAGGCTCCCCCGGCGGAGCCTCCGGATGAGACTGGGCCCCAGGCAGCACCTTGAACCAACAGGGACCCTGAATCAGGGGCAGCCAGCTGCACTGCACCCGGGTCCTGACCCACAGAGACTGTGAAGTAAGAAAGCTGGGGTTTGAAAAAAAGGCGTGCCATGAAATGTCTCTCTTTCTCAATAGCCTTCTCTCTCTCTCTCTCTCTCTCTCTTTCCCTCTCTCTCTGCTTCTTGGCTCAACCATGACCATGGCAGCCCACAAAATGGGCCTCACACGACAGATCTACACAGCCCTCCCAAGTCCACACAACCAGGAGAGAGCTGACTCGCCCTGCCAGAAGGGCAGACACCAGTCTCCTGGTTGCTGTGGTCTGGGGTTGGGATCACTGGTCCCTTTGCGGGCTGAGCAGTTTCTTTCAGAAGAGAATGTGAGGGGAAAGGAAATATGATAATAATTCACATTTATAGAACACTTCCTCCTGCCAGGCCCTGCACTAAACACTTTATCCCAGTTAATCTTTACAACAAGCCAAATAAGAAGGGATTATTAATTATCCCCGCTTACAAAGAGGAAATGGAAGCTCACAGAGGTTACGGGAGGCCCAGCGGCTCATACGTGGATGAGACAAGTTCAAACCCTGGAAACTGGACTGCCGAACCTGGGCTCTTTGCCACTGGCCACGTCACTTCTAGGCAGTTCTAGGACAGATGACCGGCCGGCTAGGCCAGCCACTGCGAGGAATCCAGGAGGGCTGAAGACCCCACCAGCTGCTCCCTGGGGGCCCAAAAGCCCCTCAAGGTCAGCCTTGTGTGTGACATCTCCTGCCCATGAGGGCCTCTCAGTGCTATTGACTTAGCCCACAGCAGGCTCTGAGCAGGCTGGCAGCAGATCCACCGGAACAGACCCTGGCCAACACAGTGGACAGATGTCCTAGGAGCTTCCACAGTCTGGAGTGGAAGAGTGTCCTGAATATCCACAGATTTGTCCAGGCCATGGAACAGAGCGGGCAGCAGGAGCCTTGCTCATGGATCCACCCTCAGCTGCAGGCTGGGGTCCAGGACAGAGCAGGGCCACGAGGGGCTGCTGGCACCTCTGCCTCCAGCCACATGCAAAGGGGCACCCACTTGGCCAAGCTGTCCAGCCCCACACTTGAGCCCACTCACCCCAGGGACCCTTTCAGCTCCAAAGCTCTGAAATCCAAGTGCATCTGGCTAGAGCAGAAAGGGGATGTATGGGCTCATGAGAGTCCAGGAGGAGGGCTCGTGGAGGACACAGCTGGAGCCAAGACTTCATCAAGAGACCTTCTCCTTCCCAAACGCAGCTCCACTAAGGCTCCAAGCTGGTCTCATGCATCCTGGCCACATGTCTGACTCTGAACCCATCATCATCAACAAGGCATGGAAGATGCTGACTGGCCAGGGCTGGTGGCCTGGAGGAGGGATGGACGTGGGGCAGGATCTGCTCACTTGAGCCTTGCAGCCTGGAGAGGGGAGGGGAGGCTCTCAAAACTGCTGTGGTACAGCTCCCCGGAGAGGGGCGTGGGGCAGGAGAGGACACCAGTGCTCGCCCACTCCATTGCACTTCCAGGCCAGCTCATCTCGCTTTTAAAAATGTGCGCTAGACCTGCTATCCGAGCCACGTGGCAGAGGTGGAAGTGGGTCAGCGTGGCTGTGACCAGAGCCAGCCTCAGGGCGTGTGACCTGTGAGGTCCCACAGGGCCCCACGCTCAGAAGGGCCTCTTGCTTGGTTTAGTGCTCTACTGTCACCATCTTGAAGTTCTTGATAATTTTTTAATAAGGGCACTGCATTTTGCACTTGCATTTTTATTTGCAAATTATGTAGCAGGTCACGGCTGTGAGCAGCTTCTGCCCGTCACGTACAAACACCCCCAAAGCAGTGATTTGACAAATTCATTGTCTCTGTCTGTGCCAGAAATTCCTTCACATCCTCCAGCCCTGCAGGAATCAGATGTGAAAGCTGCACAAGTTTTTCCTGGAGACGTGGGAAGGGGCAGAGGGAGAGTTTCCATAAGGCTATAAAACTGAGTTGCCCTGCAATTTATAGACAAGTGGGGCTTGGGTTCCTGGGCTCTAGTGTGCATGTGTGTAGGTAGAACACAGCTCAGAGCAGCCCAAAGTTTTCTCTCTTCTGCTGATCCCAGTGGCACCTGAGTTTACCAGGATCACTACTCGCCTGCCCCAGTATCATTAAGAGTGTGCTGTGATCAATTAGCAATGTCTGGCCACAGCACAGGCAGGCAGAGTGGGACACGCATGCTGTATATATACAGACCCTGCTCCAGGCAGACAACCGCTCTGCCATGGGAGATGGTGAGGATGCTGCTCCTGGGAGCTGAAACACTGCAAGAGCATGGCAGAGGTCAAGGCTGGAGATCCCCGGGGCAGAGGCTATATCTGGTCACCATTGAAAATCTCCAGCACCACACAGACTTTGGCTCATGGTGGACCTTCACTAAATAATTAATAAACAAAGATTAAAAAGTTACCACAATTTTAAGGGGCTTTACTTTAGAGCAATGAAAATATTTTGGAACTAGATAGAAATGAATCGTATACTTTAAAAATGTTTAATTTATGTTATGCAAATTTTACTTTAATTAATGATTTTTTAAAAAAAGAAAAGCAATCTCTCTTTTAAAAAGAGGCACTACAAGTTACTCAGAGTGACGAGAATGATGAAAAAGATGGAAGCTGGAGAAGGCATACTGAACAATAGTGTGTGTGTGTGTATGTGTGTGTGTTTCTCTCCTGGCCACTGGGAATCTGTTTTCCCTCCAGAAAGCTAATAACAGAGATTTCAGTGTCCAAATGAAGTCAGAGGAAAATCAATGTGCACCCTGCAGCGGTCTGGGCCTGAAAGGATTAATTTCTTTTAAGTCTTTTGTTTCACCATAAAAATCCCTGAGACTTTTGCAGCATCTCCACATGCATAGAATTTCCCTCCGAATCTTCTGGTGAAACTGACGCTCAGAGGACGGGCACCCAGCCCCTTGCACTCCCTGGGCTACACCTCCGGCTCCAGGAGGGTGAGGGGCCCAGAGCTGTGTCGTCCTGGAGGTGACTTCTCCGGGAGCAGTCCGTGCGTCGCCCTCATCCCAGCCCCCACGTCCCTGCTCTTGTTTCCCTTTCTCTTTGCACCATCCTTGTCCCTCTGGGTCATTGTGAGCCCTGAGGCCCCACCGGAAGTCACCTCTCTTCCTCTTCCACTGAATCTCGAGAATCACTCTACACTGCCCCAAACCCTCTGAGTCGAACGCAAACATGCAGGCAGCGATGGCTGCCATTTCTGGGGCCCCTACTGTGGCTGTGTGCTGGCCCTATGCCTTCCACCATGTATCCCTCACGCCTTCACTTCTCAGCATCTAACAGGGGTGGACACAGGTTCAAGGTCACTGAGTGGTCTGCAGACTTGGGGTTTCAAGGCCAGACTGTGCTGGGGTGAGCTTTGCCTCCAGCTGTCAGATTCTCACCTCTCTCTTTCATCCACGTGCTGATTCAGGTTAAGAATCTGAACCCGTCACCTTCCCTTTGGGAGGTTTTGGAGCAAGCACTGTGGACCACCTCTCCTGGCAGCATTGGGAAGAAATTCTCAGAAACCACGTGAGTTTCTGGGAATCTGTGACTCAGGGTGTGGTCCAGGCGTCCTCTAGTGGCCACTAGGAAGCGTGCAGGCGAGCTTGTCCAGAATTCCCCAATTCCTGAAGGTACCCCTTCGTGGGTGTCTGATGTTGAGCGTGGGGCTGGCAAGAGCCCACAGTGGCTGTGTGCAGGCGCTGGATCTCTTTGAGTTGTCTAAAATTCACCAAATTTAGCATTCTAGTCAACATGTGTCCATATTTCTTTCAATATAAAACCAGCGTTTCCTCTCTCCATTTTCTGCCATATTTTGGTAGGACTATAAGCTTCCTCAAAACCTCTTCAGGGTTTGGGTATATGCCTGACTCCTAGGTGCATACCCAGGAGAACTGGAAACATACGTAGCCAGAAAAACTTGCAATGGCTGTTCATAGCAGCATTAATCATAATAGCCACGAAGTGGAAGCAACTCAAATGTCCATCAACTGATGAATGAATAAAGAAAATGTGCATGCATCCAAGGGAATATCATCAGACAACAAGAAGGAATGGTGTGCCGATGCACACTACAGCGTGGATGGACCTTGGAAACACCCAGCTGAGTGAAAGAAGCCAGATGCAAAGAGCCTCACAGTGCAGGATTCCATTCATACAGAATGTCCAGGACAGAAACAGGAAGCAGGTGAGTGGCTGCCAGGGGCTGGGGGAGGGGAATGGGAGTGGCTGCTAATGAGTACGAGGTGTCTTTATATGGTGATGAAAATATTATGGAATTAGACAGTGGCAATATTTGAACAACCTTGTGAATATACTAAAAATCACTGAATCATATACTTAAAAATGGTGAATTGAGAGTATGTAAATTATATCTCAATTAAAAATACAGTCATCCACACAGCCACCTGGTTGAGGGCCTACCTAACGTGCCAGGCGTTCAGAAGTAATCAGTTAATACACCCCAGCACCCCTGGCAGTTGGGAAAATGCACCCATTTTACAGCAAGAACACTGAGTCAAGAAAGCTGCAGTAGTGGGATTGGAACTTTCCATTTGTGTGCGGAGGAGGCAGAGGGGTGGGGGGGAGAAGCACAAGGCCATCATCTCTGAAATCCAACTTTGTGATCAGCCAGGCCCCTTGGAGCTGATACAGTTGAGACAAAGACACTCACTGGAATTCATCCATCCATCCATCCATCCCTCCATCATCCATCCAACCATCTATCTGTCCTTCCATCCACCCATCCATCTACCC
>NC_060278.1:107816751-107854165 GCF_021613505.1 Equus quagga | reverse complement strand
GTATGCCCATCTGTACGTCCGTGCATTCATTCCTTATCTCTCTGTCTCAGTCCCACTCTTCCCTACTGCCTTTGGGTCTCTATCAGCTTTGATCTCTCTGACTGCTTCCTCTTGTCTCTCTACCTCTCTCTGTCTCTGTTCCAGCCTTCCTCCCACCCCTCTCTCTCCCCTGCAGCTGATGTGGTCAGGGGGCTTCTTCTCTACACACCCTGCACCCCATGGAAGGAGTCTCCCAGACAAGGTGTGGTTGGATGAAATAGTCCAGTTCCCTCAGTTTACCTGGGGCCCCTCTCCTCGGACTTGCTTCTCCTCCTTATTTGCCACTGACAGGAAGGCACCAAGTCTAGGATTTGGAATGAGCAGCAACAGAGAGGGGCACTCTTTCCAGACTTTCCTCAGAACTTGGAATTCAGCAAATTCCACCACAGGCCCCCTGCGCATGCTGTTGCTGCTGCCTGGAGTGCCCCAGCTCTTCCCGTGACTTGTTCCTCCCTATCCCCCGAGTGCCTCCTTCTCAGAAGCCCACCACCAGCCCATATAAAAAGCACCCTTGTTTCTGTACCATTGCTCCTGTGGGCAACCCCCCCCCCCAGAACTGAGCCTGTGCTGTCTCTGGGGCTCAGATATGCCCTGTCACTCCCCTTCCTAACACCTCCAAAGGCTCCTGCCTCGTCTGCCAGAAGCTGGGCCCAGGAGCAGGAGTGAGGGAAAGCTCAAGGAGGGAGGGGCCAACACCTGATCATCACACCCATTGTGGGTGTCACGGAGTCACCCCAAGAGGCTGAGTAGGGAGGGCATGCAGATCATTTATCCTACAAACTGGACACTCGCAAGAACAAAAGAGGGTCTATCTCAGTGACATGGAGGCAACAGGTGTACCTGGGACTGTCCCAGGCAAACTAGGACGCTGCACCTCCTTTGTATAAAGGACTCCCTCAGGATGCTCCCTCTGGAGGCAGAAAAAGAAAAGGACAAGTCGCTGCCTCCCGTCTCCCACCAGGCAAAGATTTACCCAGTGCACCTGTCTCCCCTCGACTCCCCCTGCGTCTGGGCACAGAGCAGGGTCCTACGCAATTCCTGGTATCCACGCAGAGGCCTAGGCAGTGGGCAAGAAGTCAGGGACTTGAGCCCTCAGAGCTACTAGGGATCCGAGATGGGCAGGGACAAGTGTCCCGTGGGCAGGACCTCTGCTGCACGCGGAGGAGAGGGCGCCCCGGCACCCCGCCCCCACACCGGAAACGCGTGGGTGGAGGGAGCACCTGCTGCAGCCCTGGCCAGGCTGCCTCTGCTGTGGGTCCCTCTTGCTGAGACCTGCCCAGCATGAAGGACTAGAGCCGAGGAGTAAGTCCTGGTGGCAGATGGTCCTCCCGCCGAGGCTAGTGATGATGGCAAAGATACGGTCCTGCTCACTTTTAGAGCTGATGACTACAGAATTGGGCATCATGGTCCTTTCGATTCCTTGCCTCTGTTAATGGAGTAAGCAGTCACGGCACTGATTAGGGGTCCCTCTAGTGGCTGCCAGGAAGGTTACAACAGAGTCCCAGCATTTCTGGCAGAGACCCCTGAGCTCAGAAGGGGAAGGAGGCCCTCCTTGAAGGGGATGAAGCCGGGCCGCAGCTGAGCAGCGGGAGGCAGGGACCAAGTGTCTTAAATGTCTTGTTTCATCTTTAAAATCACATGAATTTTTCACTCTGTCCTCTCTAAGTTAATATAAAAACAACCAAGTCTACCCGGGGCTCCCCTTGAACAGCTGTGCCCCCTGCGGGGCGTCATGTACGCGCAGTGTGACCGTGTGCAGCCTGGCGCCCACAGATGGCGGCCCACCTCGTGGGGCCCTCTCCTCCACAGGCCCGGCCAGGCCTTGCTTCTCACCAGCCTCTCCTCTCTCTTCCGCTGCTGGACTTGAAAGATGTTTGCTCCACAGACTTTGGAACAGGACAGTAGTTGTCAGCTCTGCGACCAGACCCCCCAGTTCACATGGGGCCGTCCTTCTTTCACTTGTTGTCCTGGTATCATTATTAATAGCACGCTTCTCACTCTCCGAAGTACCCTTGTTTGGGTGATAAAGTCTCCCTGGTGTGATGGATAATTGTACATGTCGACTTGGCTGGGCCCTGCGATGCCCACAAAGCTGGTAGAACTGAATTCTGGGTGTGTCTGCGAGGGCATCTCTGGAAGAGATGGCGTTTCAATGGAAGACTGAGTAAAGAAGATGCCCTCCCCAGGGCTGGTGGGGGTCCCAATACCTGAGGGCCTGAGCAGAAGAGAAAGGCGGAGGAGGTGAATTCCGTCTCTCCGCCTGAGCAGGGTCGTCCACCTTCTCCTGCCCTTGGACGTCGTGCTCCTGGTTCTTGGGCTTTTGGACTCAGCCTGGCACTTCCTCCATCGGCCCCCCCGGTCCTCAGGCCTTTGGACTGGATGACACCGCTGGCCTCCCTGGGCCTCCAGATTGCAGGGGTAGATTGTGGGCTTCGTGGTCTCTGTAGTCACATGACCCAATCCGTATGACAAATCTCCTTTTCTGCGCATCCGCACACATCCTCTTGGTTCTGTTTCTCCGGAGAGCCCTGACTAACACAGATTCGGTACTGAGAGTGGTTCTAGAGGAACAGAATTCTAAGGAGGAGTTTTCTGAATTGATTCTAGGACTTCTGGAATTGGCTCTCTGATCCGATCAGATTTATAAGACGCTAAGGACTCTATTTCCAGTCGTAAGGAGAACACCGATAGTCCATGGGTGAACTATTTATAGAGATATGCAAACTATCTGCATCGGATACTCTGAATCAACGCCTTATAAGAAACAAGGAGCTAAGTGACTCTATGTGACACTTTCGAGCATTTTGGGAAAACTAAGGAATACAGTGATGTTAGTTGGTTGCTGTTAATGTCACTGGACAAGTCATGAAAGAAAAGGAGGCACTCAGGGATTCAGATTCCCGGCTCCAGCGCCCATCAGTGACCTCCGAGCTTCCAGCTGTGCCCTCATTTCCTGGAGCCCCAGGGCTGAGATTGCGGAAAGTCAGATGCAGAGCCTCATCCTGAGATGGGCGGAATCACACACAGGTTGGACTCTGGCCTCGCAGGTGGCCTGCTGTTACATTGAGGCGCTGCCTGGGGAGAATGGGAATCTGCGGGCTGGGCTGGGGGCATGCTGAGAGACCCTGGGGAGGCTGAGCAGGGCAGGAGGCTCTCGGGGCCACAAGCTGGCCCCACACACGCTGGCCCGTCTGGCATCTGCTGGCCCGGCACACGCTAGCCTGTCCGGCACATGCTGGCACATGGTGGGGGGCAGGAGTGCACTGGGCAGTGGGGCAGGCAGCCCGTGTGTGAGAGGCTCTCTATCTCTCTCTGTGTCTGCCTGTCTCTCTCTGCACATCTGATTTTTCTCAATAGTTCTCTGAGTCTGGCTGCCTCTCCCTCCCTTTCTGGCCCTCCTTCTCTCTGCTGACGTGATAAGAAAGCCTTTTATCACACCTCCCTCCGCTCTGCCACATGCCCAGCTTGGGGCCAGGCAGACAAGGCCGGCTCTTCCCTCACCCTCAGGAGGACACTGCTGGCCTCCTCTGCCTGGGGTGTTTGGCCTCCACATCTGCATCCGAGTTGGGGGTTAAAGTTCAGTGTTCTGGGCCTGGACAGGGGGAGGGAAGAAGGACTTCTGGTCACCTCTTGGTTCCAGGCCCCAGGGCCCATTGCCCCACGTTGCCTGAACCGGTGGCAGGGCCCAGCCAGCCCTCCAGCTTCCTGAGATGCGGGCAAAATGCTCGTAGGAACCAAGGCTGCCCTGACTGCAGACATTGCATGGACACCCAGATCTGGTTCCCTCCCGGGATTATACACAAATTCTAGCATGAGTTTGCAAGTCTTCCATCAAATTGTTTTTAAAGGCAGAGCTGAAAGACCCCCACCGCAGGCAGCTCCTGAGGACGTGGCTGAGTGGGGTGAAGTTCCTGCGACATTGTTCTCAGTCGTCTAAAAGTACCTGTGGATCTTCCGGTCTATTCTACACTCTATCCTTACAGATTTTGCTAAAGTACAATTTTTTAAAAAGGTAAGATCATGACTTTCATATACAAATATAAATAAACACGGATCAAAGATTTCATCGTGGTCATTCAGTGAGTGAGGAACCAGTAAGGAGCAAACAACCAGGTCCAAGGAGAATCCAAAAACGACAGTGAGGACGCTGAGGTGACCGTGCCTGATGAAGACACGCGGGCTTCTGGAGGGGCCGCCTGTGACCCCACAACGGTCGTCTGCTTTGCTGTGGACCAACACCAGTTTGCAGCGTGTCGCTTTCCTACAATATACGGAGTTGGAAAATAGCTCAAAGACAGTGAAAGGCACAGACACCCAGAGAGTGGGGAAACCCGGGCTGATGGGCTGGAAATTCAGTTTTCCCTGAGGACGTACCCCGTAAGTCTTCCACAGGTGTTCCCAACAGTTTGAACGGGAAATATTTGGGTTCTTTCGCCCCTTATCCCTGCAAAGCTGTCCGTGAAGTGCTCTCATTTATTTCCGGTGCCTCAGGGACAGGCTGCTGTCAGCTGCTGGGGGCGGTGCTCCCAGGACTCCGGAAGCCAGGACTAGCCCCCTGGGCTGTGACGAGGCTTGTGGTGTGCAGGCCCCCTTCCCAGCTCATTCCTGTCCTGTCCTGGGCTCCCTCCCCTTCAGCTCGTTTTTCCCTCCTCCTTCTTCTTTAGTTTATGTTTTTAAAAGTTGTGTTAAAAAGCACATAACAGAAAATTTACCATCTTAAAAGTTTCTAGTGTTCCGTTCCGTGGCATTAAGTGCATTCACCTTGTTGTGCAGCCGTCGCCACCATCATCTCCAGAACTCTTTCATCTTATAAAACTGAAACTCTGTCCTCATCGACGGATAACTCCCCAGCCCGCTCCCCCAGCCCCTGGTGCCCACGGTCCTGCTTTCTGATGGCCGGGCCCTCGTGGGCCAGCTGCCACGCACTGACCTTGCCCCGGGCCCTGTCACCTCCTCTCCCATTGTCTCTCCAGCCGGGCTCACAGCTTCCTGCTCTTCTAAGTCTCTGGGCCTGGGGATTAAGGTTGTAGATGGAATTAAGGTGGTTAATTAGCCAACTTTAAATGGGGAGATTGCCCTGGACTATCGGGGTTAGCCCAACGTAATCACAAAGTCCTTAAATCACATGTCCTTAAAATTGGAAGAGGGGAGTGACGTCAGCATCATGGTGGAGTGAACATGCCCGGGACTCTCTCCCCTCTAACACACAACAAAAAGGACATCCATACTCCAACAGAGGATATCCTAACACAACACGAAAATCTTGGAGAGACATGCAGGAGGCCTCTGAGAGGGAAGGAATGGGGGAGGAGATGTTCACTCGCCAGAACATCAAGGAACCCTGAGGGCCGGTGCAGCCCAGAGGGAACACCTCTACCAGGACCAGAGCTTTCCTGGGGGGGAGCAGTGACCTCACCAAGCTAACACCCCAGGAGAGCAGATAGCAAGAGCAGAGTGAGAATTGCTCCACTGCCTGGGCTCTTGGCTGAAGGCAGAGGGCTCAGAATAAGCAGCTCTCGACCCCCACCTAGTGGTTATAGGCAGTAACTGCAACCAAAGAATATCAGAATTGTAAGAGCAGAGATACCAGCTCTAGCAATATCAAACATTATATCAAATCTCCAGAGTAGAGAGAAAAAACAAGTACCAAAAATTCAGTCCTGAAGACACAGAAATATGAAATCTAAATGACAATGAGTTCAAAATAACTATCATCAGGGAGAAGGGGCAGAGCAAAATGGCAGGGTGAGCTGACCCAGGACTCTCTCCCCTCCAAACTACAACAAAGGACTGGAAAAAAAGCCTGAATTTCAGCTAATAAACCTAATGCCAGGACTCAGAGACCTACAGTATCAAAAAATGGAGGATGAAGACCCTGCTGCCGACCTCAGAGGAGCTGGAACGGGGTAGGAGAGAACTTCGCTCCCTCCCCTAGAGTCTGGGATTGCTGCCCGGGTCTGGGAAGGAGCAGGGGAGGGGCCGTGGGACTGGGGGATCATCCAGGACTCCCACCGCTGTTTCAGTAGAAACCCGCTGGCGGGGAAAGCTTCCATGTGTGGAGACCCCATCAGGCCAGGGCCCCAGGAGACCAGAGAACAGAACTGATCTAATCCAGATTGGCGCATGAGAAAAACTGCCCCTGCCCCCACCCTGGCAAAGCGCACTGGGCGCCGCCATCTTGCCCAAAGGCAGAGAGCTCAGAAAGTGTGGCTCTCGACCCCCATCTAGTGGCGACATGCTGTAACTGCAACTGAATTCTACCATCGTGCGAAAAAACCGCTCCTCTACCATCCAGCAATTTATAAAAGCCCCAGACCAGAAGGACAACAATAAAAACACAGAATTAAGTCCTGAGGACTTGGAAAGAGGTAAACTAAGTGAAAATGAGTTCAGAGCAGCTATAATCAAAAAACTCAATGGGGTAGAGAGAAAGATAGAGAAACAAGCCAATGAGTTCTGGAGTTACTTCACAAAAGAGATTGAAATTATAAAGAAGAATCAAACAGAATTACTAGAGATGAAAAACACAATGGACCAGATAAAACAGAATACGGATTCCCTGAATGCCCGTGTAGACATCATAGAGGAGAAAATTAGCATAATCGAAGATAGACAGGCTGCATGGCTCCAGACAGAGGAAGAAAGAGAACTAAGAGTTTAAAAAAATGAGGAAAATCTCCAAGAGATAGCAGATTCAATGAGGAGAAAGAATTTAAGGATCATAGGAATTCCCGAGAATGTGGAAAAGGAAAATGCAGCAGAAAGTGTGCTTAATGAAATTATAGAAGAGAACTTCCCAAATCTAGGGATTGAGGGAGAAAATGTGTGTAGAGGAAGCTTTCAGATGTCCTAGATTTGTCAATGTAAAAAGACCTCTGCAAGGCATATAGTAGTACAAATGGCAAAAATGAACGACAAAGAAAGAATACTCAGGGCAGCAAGACAGAAGAAAATAACCTACAAAAGAGTTCCTATCAGACTTTCAGCGGATTTCCCTACAAAAACCTTACAGGCTAGGAGAGAATGGAGTGATATATTCAAAACTTTAAAAGATAAAAATCTTCAGCCAAGAATACTCCATCCAGCAAGAATATCCTTCAGATATGAGGGAGAAATTAAATCTTTTCCAAACAAAAGTTAAGGGAATTTGTAACCAAAAGTCCTCCACAACAAGAAATCCTCAAGAAGGCTCTCATACCTGAAAAAAGAAAAAAGGGAGAAAGGGGTCACAAACCACAGAGTAGGGAGACAGATAAATAGAACCAGAATAGGATAGCAAATATTCAACTATAGCATTAGGATAAAGGTAAGGAAACTACCAAAGCAAAGATGATCTTATCACTCTAACTACAAACTCATAACACAAGTTGGAACAAGAAATGAAAATAATAATTTAGGAGGGGAAGAGCAAAGGGACTAAATCAGTCTAGGCCAAATAAGTAAGAGACCACCAGAGAATAGACTATATTATACACGAGATTCTAAATACAAACTTCAGGGTACCCACTAAACTAAAAAACAGAACAGAGCCACAAAACATAAATGAGGAAAAATCTAAGAACCCCAGCATAAGAAATTGCGGTATCAAATGGGTAGGATAAAGCACACAGGAAGAGAAAAGCAGGAAATCCAGATAATGAGCAACAGATTGACAGCTTTAAGTCCACATGCATCAATAATCACTCTCAATGTGAATGGATTGAACTCTCCAATAAAAAGACACAGAGTGGCAAAATGGACTAAAGAACAAGATCCAACAATTTGTTGCCTCCAGGAAACACACCTCAGCCCCAAGGACAAACACAGGCTCAGAGTGAAGGGATGGAGGAGAATATTTCAAGCTAATAGCAAGGAAAAAAAAGCAGGTGTTGCAATTCTTATATCAGATAAAGTGGATTTCAAAATAAGAACGGTAAAGAAAGACACAGAGGGACAATATATAATGATCAAAGGGACACTTCATCAAGAAGAAATAACGCTTATAAATATCTATGCATCCAACATAGGAGCACCAAGGTTCATAAAGCAACTATTAACAGACCTAAAGGAAGATGTTAAAAACAACACAATAATAGTAGGGGACCTCAACACCCCACTCACATCAATGGACAGATCATCCAGACAGAAAATCAACAAGGAAATAGTGGAGCTAAACGAAAAACTAAAACAATTGGACTTAATAGACATACATAGATCAGTTCATCCTAAAAAAGCAGAATACACGTTCTCCTCAAGTGCACATGGAACATTCTCAAGGATACACCATATGTTGGGAAACAAGGCAAGCCTCTACAAATTAAATTAAATTTGTAATTTAAAAAAATTGAAATAATAACAAGCATCTTCTCTGACCATAATGCTATAAGGCTAGAAATTAATTACAAGAAAAAAGCTGAGAAAGGCACAAAGATGTGGAGACTAAACAATACACTACTGAACAAGCAATGGATCATTGAAGAAATTAAAGAAGAAATCAAAAAATACCTGGAAACAAATGAAAATGGTAACATGCCATATCAACTCATATGGGATACAGCAAAAGCTGTATTAAGAGGAAAATTCATCACAATACAGGCACATCTTAACAAACAAGAAAAATCCCAAATAAGCAATCTTAAACTACACCTAACTGAACTAGAGAAAGAAGAACAAATAAAGCCCAAAGTCAGCAGAAGGAGAGAAATAATAAAAATCAGAGCAGAAATAAATACTATTGAAATGAAAAAGGCAGTAGAAAGGATCAATGAAACAAAGAGCTGGTTCTTTGAGAAGATAAATAAAATTGACAAACCCCTAGCCAGACGTACAAAGAAAAAAAGGGAGAAAGCTCAAATAAACAAAATCAGAAATGAAAGAGGAGAAATAACAACAGACTCTGCAGAAATACAACGGATTATAAGAGAGTACTATGAAAAACTACATGCCAACAAAATGGATAATCTAGAGGAAATGGATAAATTCTTAAACTCTTACACCCTCCCAAAGCTGAGTCAAGAAGAAACAGACAATCTAAATAGACCAATCACAAGGAAAGAGATTGAAACAGTAATCAAAAGCATCCCAAAGAATAAAACCCCAGGACCAGATGGCTTCCCTGGGGAATTCTACCAAACTTTCAGAGAGGATGTTTTTTTAAAGGAAGATTAGCCCTGAGCTAACTACTGCCAGTCCTCCTCTTTTTGCTGAGGAAGCCTGGCCCTGAGCTAACATCCATGCCCATCTTCCTCTGTTTTATATGTGGGACGCCTACCACAGCATGACGTGCCAAGCGGTGTCATGTCTGCACCCAGGATCCGAACCGGCAGACCCCGGGCCGCCGGGAAGCGGAACCTACGAACTCAACCGCTGTGCCCCCGGGCCGGCCCCTCAGAGAGGATTTAATACCTATCCTCCTCAAGCTATTCCAAAACATTAGGGAAGAGGGAACACTTCCTAACACATTCTACGAGGCCAACATCAGTCTGATACCAAAGTCTGACAAGGACAGCATGAAAAAGAGAACTACAGGCCAATATGTCTGATGAACATAGATGCAAAATCCTCAACAAAATTTTGGCAACCCAAATTCAGCAATTCATCAAAAGAATCATACATCATGATCAAGTGGGATTCATACCAGGGACACAGGGATGGTTCAACATCCGCAAATCAATCAATGTGATACACCACATCAACAAACTGAGGAATAAAAACCATACGATCATCTCAATAGATGCAGAGAAAGCATTTGACAAGATCCAACAGCCATTTATGATAAAAATTCTTAACAAAATGGGGATAGAAGGAAATTACCTCCACATAATAAAGGCCATATATGACAAACCCCCAGCAAACATCCTACTCAATGGGCAAAAACTGAATGCCATCCCCCTGAGAACAGGAACAAGACAAGGATGCCCACTATCACCACTCTTGTTCAACATAGTACTGGAGGTCCTGGCCAGAGCAATCAGGCGAGAGAAAGGAATAAAAGGAATCCAAATAGGGAAGGAAGAAGTGAAACTGCCACTGTTTGCAGATGACATGACCTTATATACAGAAAACCCTAAAGAATCCATCAGAAGACTATTTAAATAATTAACAACTACAGTAAAGTTGCAGGGTACAAAATCAACTTACAAAAATCAATTGCATTTCTATACTCTAATAACAAACATACAGAAAGAGAACTCAAGAATACAATTCCATTTTCAATCACAACTAAAAGAATAAAGTACCTAGGAATAAATTTAACCAAGGAAGTGAAGGACTTATACAATAAAAACTATAAGACATTACTGAAAGAAATTGATAATGACATAAAGAGATGGAAAGAGATTCCATGCACATGGATTGGAAGAATAAACATAGTTAAAATGTCCATACTACCTAAAGCCATCTACAGATTCAGTGCAGAATCCCAATCAGAATCCCAATGACATTCTTCATGGAAATAGAGCAAAGAATCCTAAAATTCATATGGGGCAGCCAAAGACCCCAAATTGCTAAGGCAATCCTGAGAAAAAAGAACAAAGCTGGAGGCATCACAATCCCTGACTTCAAAATGTACTACAAAGCCATAGTGACCAAAATGTCATGGTACTGGTATAAAAACAGGAACAGATCGATGGAACAGAACTGAAAGCCCGGAAATAAAACCACACATCTATGGACAGTTGATCTTCAACAAAGGTGCCAAGAACGCACAATGGAGAAAAGATAGTCTCTTCAACAAATGGTGTGGGGAAAACTGGACAGCCACGTGCAAAAGAATGAATGCAGACCATTATCTCACGCCATCCACAAAAATAAACTCAAAATGGATCAAAGACTTGAAGATAAGTCCTGAAACCATAAAACTCCTGGAAGATAATATAGGTAGTACACTCTTTGACACTGAACTTAAAAGGATCTTTTCAAATACCATGTCTTCTCAGACAAGGGAAACAAAAGAAAAAATAAACAAGTGGGAGTTCATCAGACTAAAGAGCCTCTGGAAGGCAAAAGAAACTAGGATCAAAACAAAAGGACAACCCACCAACTGAGAGAAAATATTTGTAAATCGTATATCTAACAAGGGGTTAATCTCCATAATATATAAAGAATTCACACAACCGAACAATAAAAAAACAAACAGGCCAATCAAAAAAATGGGCAGAGGATATGAACAGATATTTTTCCAAAGAACATATACAGATGGTCAATAAACACATTAAAAGATGTTCAACATCACTAATCATCAGGGAAATGCAAATCGAAACTACACTAAGATACCACCTTACATCTGTTAAAGTGGCTATAATCACTAAGACGAAAAATAGCAAATGTTGGAGAGGGTGTGGAGAAAAGGGAACTCTCATACACTGCTGGTGCGAATGCAAACTGGTGCAGCTGCCATGGAAAACAGTATGGAGATTCCTCAAAAAACTAAAAATAGAAATACCTCATGGCCCAGCTATCCCACTACTGGGTATCTACCCAAACAACTTGAAATCAACAATCCAAAGTAGCATCTGCACCCCTCTGTTCATTGCAGCACTATTCACAATAGCCAAGACATGGAAACAACCCAAGTGCCCATCCACTGATGACTGGATAAAGAAGATGTGGTATATATATACAATGGAATACTACTCAGCCAGAAAAAAGACAAATTCATCCCATTTGCAACAACATGGAAGGACCTGGAAGGAATTATGCTAAGTGAAATAAGCCAGGCTGAGAAAGACAAACACCAGATGCTTTCACTCATATTTGGAATATGAACAAACACATGGACAAAGAAAACAGTTCAACGGTTACCAGTGGAAGTGGGGTAGGGTGTGGGCACAGGGGGTGAAGGGGAGCACTTATGTGGTGACACTCAAGAAATAATGTAGGGGCGGGCCGGTGGCGCAGCAGTTAGGTTCGCACGTTCCACTTTGGCGGCCCGGGGTTCTTCGGTTCGGATCCCAGGTGTGGACATCACACCGCTTGGCAAACCATGCTGTGGTAGGTGCCCCACAGACAAAGTAGAGGAAAATGGGTACGGATGTTAGCTCAGGGCCAGTCTTCCTCAGCAAAAAGAGGAGGATTGGCAGCAGATGTTAGCTCAGGGCTAATCTTCCTCAAAAAAAAAAAAAAAAAGAAAGAAAAAAAAAGAAATAGCAAATAGCATACAACTGAAATCTCACATTGATGTAAACTATTATGAGCTCAATTTAAAAAAAAGAAAGAAAACTGGAAAAGGGAGGCTAAAGGGGAGGTCAGAGAGATTTGTGAAGTGAGAAGGAACTATCTTGTGCTGCGGACTGCATTGTGTCCCCCCAAAATTCTTAAGTTGAAGCCCTGACTCCCAACGTGAGTGTAACTGGATATAGGGACTTTGGGAGGTAGCTAAGGTTAAATGAGGTCGTGAGGGTGGGGCCCTGATCCCGCAGGACTATGGCTTTCGGAGAAGAGGGAGAGGGGAGACCTCACGCTCTCCACGCGTGAGGACAGGTGGCAGTGTGGCTGTCTAGAGCCAGCGAGAGGCCTCGCCAGAAACCAGTCCTGACCACACCTTGATCTTCCATTCCCAGCCTCCAGAACTGTGAGAAAATAAATGTCTGTGGTTTAAATCCTCAGCCTACGGATTTTTGTTATTCCGCCTGAGCTGCCGACTGAGACAGCCTGCTGTTGCTGGCTTTGAAGATGCAGGAAGGGTCCGGGAACCAGGAGACGCAACAGGACTAGCTCCAGCCACAGGGAGGAGCCAGGAAAGGGACTCCCGGAGAACCTCCAGAGGGATCGCAGCCCGCCGGCGCCTTGAGTTTAGCCCCCTGAGACCCACGCCGGACACGTTTGCTGTAGAACTGTAAGGCGATAGGGGTGTGTCATTTTAAGCCACTAAGTTTGCGGTAATCGTTATGGCAACAATAGGGAACTCATCATACACCAAGACTGAGCGAAGAACTTCAGACTGCTCCTAATCGTAACTTCTGTGATTTTATAGATTCTATCATTTTCTGCTAACCTTTCTAGAACTCTGCAGGCTAGCTAGTCCAACTGTTTTTAAAGTCTTTTGTAATAGCCCCCACCTGTTTTAGATCTCTTTGCCTGGGTCTTCTTTCTCTTCCTTGCCTGTGGACACACAGTGATGGAAACTATCCGTGGAACTCAGGATTCAGCTGTATTGTGGTTTTAGATGAGGTCATAATGTTTTTTGCTTTGTTTCCAAAATTGACATCTTAGGGTGCTTACCCAGCTGTTGTTAGCTGTGTTCATTGTGGCAGCAGATTAAGCCAATGCCTGTGGGAACAATACACCATGGCTCCTTATTGCCTCTGCAGCTGACTTCTCACAGCTATCGTTGCATATGTAGAGTTTGGGTTACGAACTCCCTAAACGTGAAAACATAACTGAGGCTCATCTGCCATCTTTTAACTGGGTTACGGTGCCCAGAGGAATTGGCACACGTTTTGCCACCTGGAAGAACTCTACATCACTGGTGAAGCCGGATATTTACCAGCACTGTCTGTTCAGCCATGCTGTAATACGAGTTTTAATAGACACCAGCCCTTCCACTTAACACTTAATTATTTTTCATTCAAGACAAAATCAGCTCATATCTATTGAGTTGTCTGGCCTTAATCCAGTTCCAGGTCATGACAGAGCACTTCCTCTTTCTCCATCTCCTCCCCAGGTCCCCACCGTCACCATTATTGGTAACTTTGTAATAATCTCCTGTGGAAACTTGCAGGAGCTTTTTGTTTCACATATTTTGAATCTGTGTTATTAGGTGCAGACACATTTATACTGTTACACCTTCCTGATGGATTGACCCTTTCATCAGAGTGAAATGACCCTCTTTATCTCTAGTAACGTGTCTTAACTCAGTCTACTCTGCTCAATAATTAGTATAGATAAACCAACTTTCTTTTGGTTATCGAGTGCATCTATCTTTTTCCAACGGTTCACTTCACACATTTTCTGACTTTAGGTTTAAGTATGTAGTGTATCTTGAAAGCAGAAACAAGTGTTTGCGTGTTTTTTGACACAGTCTGGCAATCTTGGTCTTTTAATTGGATTATTTAATCCATTGGTATTAAATAAAATTCATAATATTTAGGATATGTTTTCTATCATCTTACTACTGCTTTTTCTTTTGTCCTACATTTATTATCTTCATTTATTCTCTTCATTCTTGCCTTTAGAAAAATTAATCAAACATGTCACATATTCCATTTTGCCCCTCTAATAGCTTGGTGGTTATAAATTATTTTACTATCTTTCAAGCTAAATAAACAGTCCTGTGGGACAAATTATAAACCCAGTTTTTGAGTCCAGAAGGCAGTCAGCCTAGAAGATACCAATCTTGAAGCATCTTTTAATGGTGGAGTGAGGACAGGCAGTGGCAATTTTGATGAATTTTCTAGTTTGTAGTCACAAGCAAATGCTCACCAAAAGGTCCCTTTACAAAGGAAGATTTTAATGATCACCTGGCTAGGAAGACCCCTTCTGTGGATACCAGTCAGCCTCTTTCCCCAGTCATGCCTGTCACCACCCAGTGGGCTCAGGAACAAAGTGGCTGTGGGGGCAGACAGGGAGGTCACACAGAGCCTCACCAACATGGACTCCCACTCATGAAGACTGACCTGCCCATGGCCACTGCTGACCGCCCATCTGCCCATCGAGCCCTGACATGGCACTACTCCCCTGGGATCGGCCAGCTGCCTAGTGGCAGGTTGATGCCATCAGCCCTCTCCATCATGGGAGGGGCAGTGAATTTCGCTTCCTAGAATAGACACTTAATTCTGGATATGGATTTGCCTTCCCTGCTGAAAATGTTCTGATGAAACTGCCGTCTGTGGATTTACAGAAGACCTTATCCAGCGGCTTGGTACTCACACAGCATTACTTCTGATCAGGAAACCTGATTCACAGCAAATAAAGTCTGGAAATGCGCCCGTGCTTGTGGAATTCAGTGGTCTGACCATATTCTGTACCATCCTGAAGCAGCTGGCTTGAAAGAATGATGAAATGACCTTCTGAAGACTCAGTTACAGTGCCAGCTGAGTGGTGACGCCTCACAGGCCTGAGGCGAGGTTCTTCATAAGGCTATCTATGCTCTCCATCAGTGCCCAACATGTGGTGCTGGGTCTCCCACAGCCAAGATTCACAGGTCCAGGAACCAAGGGATGGAAATGGAAGTGTCACCACTCACTCTTAGCCCTAGTGACTCACTAGCAAGATCTTTGCTTCCTGTTCCTGCCACGTTATGCTCTTTTGGCCCAGAGGTCTCAGCTCCAGCGGGAGGAAAGCTTCCAGCAGAAAATACAGTGATTCCATTGGATTGGAAGTAAAGACTGCCACCCAGCCACTTTGGGCTCCTCGTGCCTCTGAGTCAACAGGCAAAGAAGGGAGTTACGGTGCTCCCGACTACAGAGGGAAATTGGACTGAGACTCTAGAATGGTGGTAAGGGAGAGCACATCCAGATGTAGGAAATCCCTTAGGGCATCTTTTAGTATCACCGTGTCCCGTGACTAAGGTCAATGGAAAACCACAACAACCCAATCCAGGCAGGACTCCTCACCGCCCAGAACCTCCAGGAATGAAGGTTTGGGTCGCCCTTCCAGGAAAACAACCACAACCAGCTGAGGTGCTTGCTGAAGGTAAAAGGAATCCAGGATGATTGGTAGAAGGAGGTGGTTGTGAACACCACGACTGCGCGAGCTGTTACAGAAGCGAGGACTGTAATGGTCATGACTATTTCCTCCTCACTTTGTCATGAATACGTTTGTGTTATATATACTTATAGCAAGGAAATATCTTTGTTTTCTCTCCTCTCTTACTCCCTTGTCATGTAACGTAAGATGCATTAACTTTATGTATTTAAGCATGTATTTAAGCTTATGTTAATTTTACATCATAGTTTTTAAGTTGTGAGATATCAGAAGAGTAAAGCTCACTGAAGGACTTCACCTCCTCGGGGAAGGGCTGAGTGCATTTGCAGTGTATGCAGGATAGTGTGTCATGTGAGATGGGATTAAGACCTTGTTATTGTCTTTATTTGGAGATGATGTATGGGTTAAGGAGATGCATTTGGAGCCCAAGGTGACAAGCTATAGACTTGTGAAGGTTCATTTTATGTGTCAACTTGACTGGGCTAAGGATGCCAAGATAGCTGGGAAACACTGCTTCTAGGTGTGTCTGTGAGGGAGTTTCCAGAAGAGATTAGCATTTGAATCAGAAGACTGAGTAAAGAAGACCGCCCTCACGCCCTCACCAACGTGGGTGGGCCTCATCCAATCCCTTGTGGGCTGGAATAATACGAGAAGACAGGAAGGTGACTTCACTCTCTGCTTCTGCTGAGACGTCCCCCTTCTCCTGCCCTGGGACACGGGCGCTCTTGATTCTAGGGTGTTTGGACTCAGACCAGGATTTACAGCGTTGGCCCCGACCCTCACCCTCAGATTCTCGGGCCTCCGGCTCCACTGAACTACACCACCGGCGCTCCTGCGTCTCCAGCCTGCAGACAGCGAATCGTGGGACTTCTCAGCCTCCATAACCAATTCTATACTGTGTCCTCTTAGCTATCTGTCTATAGTCTCTTGGTTCTGTTTCTCTGGAGGTCTCAGTTTGATACACTGACTTAGCAGGATTCCTGTTAAATTGGACAACGCAGAGACAAACAAGATTCCAGAAGTCGGTTCTAGTTGAAAAGGAGTTCAGGGGACCCTAGCAGAGTCTGGTCAATGAGAGGCTCTGTGTCTCTGTGACATGACAAATGTGTGTGTGTGTTTGCAAGCTGTCACGTTTGTGATCATCTGTTTTGCAGCATTAAAAATCGATACACCGTCTACAATTCGCCTCCTCTTTGGTGCCTTTCTGTTTAGTTTCTTCGTCTTCTGCTTACATATCTTAAAAATTGGGCAGACTCCCTGCACCTTCTCTCCAGGATCTGGCCCTTAGACCTTGCTGACTTGGCACTCCTGAATTCCAGTTTTTGTCTCTCCAGACCTGTGGGATTTGTAGAAACTGGTGGCCTCTCTGCCTTTTTCCCGGGACCTGGGGCTCAGTCTCTCCTTCGTGTTAAGAGTCAGCAAATGCCTGGAGGGAAAAGTGGTGGCAGAATGTGGGCTCCCGTTTCTTTGAGATATTCACCCCCGAAGGCCTGGCCACCTTACAGCGCTCCAGCATACCACACAGCTCTTTGTACCTTTTCCTGTGACTTTTCAGACAGAGTGTTAGTCTTACACATCTATTCTATCAAACCCAGAAACAGAAATCTCCCAGACCCTTTCTCCTTAACCTCCCGCGACACTGCATCCTGAATAAGATAAGAAACAGTGCAAAGTCGGAGTCGTTGTGGGGCTTCTGGAAACTGCTTTGTCTTTATCATATGGCTTCTGTAGATTCTAAAGCTCGGTGTTTCTTATCTGGTGTCTGCAGATACCATACAAGTGTTCTAGAAGTTCTCCGAATCTTCAGAGGATGTTTCAAATTTTTTCTTTTCATTTCCAAAATAACCTTTAAAAATCTATCACCAATTATAAAAACAAAGCTCCTCTCTTTGTTTCTCTTTGAGAACATATTCAAAAAAGACTTCAGATTTTTCTACCGTAATTTCTCAGCCTCGGGCCACATGTGCTCCTAGGGGACCAACAACCCTTTCTAGGGCTCAAAGAGAACATTATTTCCTTTAGAGGGAATCCCAGCCTCAGTCAAGTGTAACAAAAGCAGGTCTATTTTCCCCAAATTGCTGTGTGCGCCTCCAGTAGTTGGGAGAAGCCTGACTGAGGCCTTCTCTAACTTCTACACTGAGACTCCTGTAATGAGACTGAAGCTTATGTCCTCTGCAGGGATCCCCAAGGGGTAGGTAGCTCAGAATGATGCGACATTAGAGCCAAATATTAATAATGCAAGCAACAATACTTTTGGGGTCCCTTGTCTATTCTTTAAAAACATTTGAATTTGCCATCTGCTCAATATCTCTGCTCTTGTTTTAGTGTAAAAATAATCATCCACAGCTCTAAAGTCTCGGGAAAGGAACGATTTTTCTATCGGGGATCTGGATAAGGCCCCAGAGTGCACATGACCCTGAAGCGACCTTGATCTGGCAGCAACCAGGATGGACAGCAGCTCCTGGCCTTCAGGATGGAGTCCCCAGACTTGAGGCAAATTCTTGTTGCCATCTGAAACCCTCATGGTGTCACAGCGCTCTGCAGCTGGGACAAGGCACAGGCTCCTAGGGGAGGGTCCCCAGCTCTTCCTGGCAGCAACCGACACCTTCATTCCTGTTTCCCCTCCTAACTACCTCACTTCACCTGGCTCCTGGTGGTCCCTCACCATCTCAGGTCTTGTCATCCCTCATTTCTGCCTCTCTTGAATGCTCATTGATATCCATTTGATGCTCAGCAGTAGACATCCTGCTTTCTGGGTGCTTGTCTGTGTGGGCTCTGAGCGAGGAGGGGCGCTCTGACAGTGAGCGGCACAGACTCGAGCAGGGCCACCATCACACTTTCCCCCAGTGGCAGTGACAGCCACCAAGAGCAGTTAGCTTAGGAGGCAGCGGGAGCACCCGGGAGAAGACACCCAACTTCGATGACTATTTTGGGTGGTACAGAGTTTTGCAATTGTCATAAAAGAGAATTCCAAAAGTCCATCACTGGGGTGGGGGTCAGAGGGCGTGATAATTGTTATCTCCATGCTCCTTGGCACAAACCTCATCACCTGCCATCCAAGGAGCTGACCTTGTCCTTGATATTTACAGACACTTCTGACAGGAGTGAAAGGAGAGGGGCGCTGGGAGTGGAGGGAGCAGGGAGTGCCCACTAGAGGCCTCCCGCAAATTCCACTTGAGCAAGCCAAGGCTTTATGACCTTGGGAAGGTTGAATGGATTTGCTGAGCCTCAGCATCCACTCTGTAAAATAATGGCAGCACAGCCCGTCTGCTTATGGCGTCCTGCGGTGGGACAGGATGTATGGGATGACGCACAGCGACTGTGCACAGTGGGGAAGCTCTTTCCTTCTCATATTTTGGTTTTCACATAATTTTATAGCCCATCTTATTCTAAAGATAACTTAATCTAGGTCATCCAGGAGCAGGAAATGCAGCAGCAGAATAGGCACTCAAAGCAGATGGATAAGAAACACAAGGCCAGGAGGGAGGGAAGGACGGCGCTGAAATGGGCCAGTGCTCAGGCGGGAATTCCCGCCACTTGCTCAACTTATCCTTTCCAACTAGGGTCTGCCTGTCAGCACAGGGCCCTGAGCTCAGGCTCTTGTGAAGCCCTTGGATAAAATTAGTGCATTTTCCTAGGACATCCATTTTACTCAGGTTTTTTCAGAGGAACTGATTGCTTTTATATTAAAACAAAAGCTGAGAATTGAGTATAAGGCAAAATTCAAATGATTTATGATTTTGAAGAGTTTACAAGGGGCACCATCATTAATCAAGGGCTTGCATCATCAGTATCTGGTGCCATGCCCGTCTCCTCCCTCCGGAGCCCAGTGGGAACCGGTTTCAGGGATTTGTCCCTCAAGAGGTTTTGTGCGCAAGTTGAAGTCCTCTGCAATTCTTCTGGCAACCACTAGAGGGGCACACACCAGAACTGAGCCACGGAAACACCTGTCTGAGTTTCTGGGAGTTGCTGGCCCAGAGCTGGATCCTGTCTCAACCCACCTGGGTCCCCCATGAGAGCAGATCTGGAGTGTGAACATGCATCTAGGTGTCTACGTGAAAGAGAGAAAGAAGTGTCTTTTCAGATGCCACCTCCAATCTATTGCAGGAAACCCTGAAGACCACGAGGCTTCCTGATGCTGACCCGCCGTGGTGCACAGCCTCAGGGGCTGTTGAACAGTGCCCAGGGGAGCACCGACTGTGCAGGAAACGGAGCTCCTCGGGGTAGGGCCAGGCGGTGGGGGAGTATAAGGGTGTGACGGTCGAGGCGGATGTTTCGTAGGTGCTGGAACACAGCAGGGATGCTGCAGGGACAATGCCACCGATGTACCTGAACTGAGGACTCAGAGGTAAGAGGTGAGCACCCATGGGGAGGGGACAATCTCTCCATTTATCTCAATTCTTTCACTTTGCCCCTGAAAACAGGGTTTCACAATTTATTCCCTAACATAGGGATGTTTGTTGTGACAGAACAAAAATGTTTCTATTAGTTTCCCATTTCAAGTTAAGAGAAGCCCTGAGGCTTGTCTTGTGGCCTCACAGATGCCCAGCACCAGGCCGAGTTCCCCTGAGGGTGAGCAGCCCAGGCTGACAGGTCGGGCTCAGAGACAGTGAGTGGGCCCAGGACAGGTGGCTGGGCAGGTTGCCTTCCTGTCCTGACTCGTGTTCACTCGGTATACCAGCCCTTTCTTTCTTACCCACTGTGGTCTGTGTCCTGCTGCCTGAAGCTGTGGGCCATGGCGGGCCCCCCAGGACAGATGTGTACCAGTGATGACCGAGTGACACATGGCTGCCTCTGTAGGGGTCTGTCCTGTGCAGGACTTTGGGGCTGCAGGTGCCTCACACACTCTCTGCTGCTCCATCCTCCCTAAACCCACCGGACAGGACCAGGGCTCCTGGAAGAAAGGGCTGATTCCACTTCTGGGACAGGAAACATATGCGCTGAGCCTGGAACATCCTGTCACCCCAGAAGGCAAGGGTGCTCTCAGTCTCCGGGGGTCCTGTCCAGAGGATTCAGGGGCCCACCTGAAGAGGCTCCTATTGGCCTCCATGAGGGAATTGGACCATCCAGAAGAATATGGTGGGTGGCTGAATACATCAACTTTATAAAAGTCCATGAGTTTATACTGGGGGAAAAAACTTTCAAATTGCTAGGACACCAACTCTGCACTATGAAAATGATAAAGGGAAAAAAATAAAGCATTCATTCTGCTGTCTCTATACAAACCATCCTCCAGGATAACCAAAGAGTTGAGGAGGAAGAGTTCTCCCTGTTCTTATTAATGGGAGAATTCCAGTTTAAAAATGCTGCCAAAATGATACAATCAGGGAATCACCATTTTGCAGTTTCTAGTGAAATGAAGGATCTGGGCAATATTCATGAGAGCCTGCTCACACCATGGGTGACAGGTGGACAGGGAACTTAGGATGAAAGGACCCAACTCCACCGCCCAAAGGTAACAGCCCAGAGAGAGATGCCCTGGTATTCTCTGCCTCTGGCGGGGAGGCAGCAGGAACGCATACCTGACTCCTGTGGAAGTCTTCCCAAGCAATCGGACCTGGCATTACTGAAGCTTCTCCATCTAAAGAGCTGGTCCCAGGAAATACAGGGTTGCTGGGTCAGCTGAACAGCACCTGGGGGTGCCCTATAACATGGCAAGGATTCAACTTCTTCAATAGATGAATGTAAGGCCCCACTGCTGGCAAAAAAACAAAACAAAACAAAACAAAAAAACAAAAAAAACCCAACAAATAAGTAAATAAGTAAAAATGAGAGAAGAAGGGAACTCTGCAAGTGAAAAGGCCCTTTAGAGCCATATTATCCAACACAAATGCAGCATCCTTGCTTGGATGTGGGTTTGAATGAACCAGCTGCAAAGAGGCCTTTATGAGATCATCAAGAAGTTATAAAAGCTGCATTGGCTATGAAGGGACAGGTGGTCATTGTGTCAGGTGTGCCGATGCTGTTATGGTTATGGTAAACGATTTAAGCCCTCTTCAGAAGAGACACTTACTGTCTGATTTACACCTGAAACCATACAACGTCTGGGATTTGCTCTAAGATACTTTAAGAAAACAGGGCGGGGGGTGGTTATAGGTGGGATGGATATAACAAAATTGGCCAAGTATTGGACCCTGTTGGGGCTTCCAGAAGGGTACATAGATGTTCATTTTCATATCCTCTTTACTCCGTGAGGCTTGAACTTTTCCAGAACAAACAGGAATATTTACACCCCTGTGCTTTTCTCTTGGAGACACGAGGAATCCAGGACATGATCGCGGTCCCCTTCAGCGGCTGCTGGAAAGACCGCGGCGGAGCTGCTGGAGACCGGAGGCAGCTCCTCGTAGAAGCCGCACCAGGCGACGGCAGAGGGCGGGGCGGGGCCCGCGACGGAGCCCAGGCTTCTGCGGAATCTTTTACAAGTCATGGAACTTTCCGTATTAATTGCTACAAAATGATTCCAAATTAAATGCTTACTTAGGGATGTTTGGTCAAAAAAAAGAAGTTAAAGTAGAATTTTGTATTTTCAAATGTTCAAGGTCAACGATGTACCAGGTTTGTACCCCGACTTCACATAACCCCCAGGCCTGCCAAGGACGCTGAGGTTGGTGAGCGACCCTCACGCTGAGAACCAGGAGCTCAGAGCCCACGTGGGCCACCTGACGGGTGGGTGACCTGAGCCTTGGTCTGGGCCATTTCATGCCCCGAGCTTTGTTTTTCTTATTCTCTGCCCGCTCCCCATCTGCGTCCCTCCTCTCTCTTTTGTGCCCTCTGAGCCCCCGCACTCCTCTGTCAGAAGGAAGGAGCCAGAACAATCACCTAACAGTGACAGTGTGATTATCAGTTACCTTCCATCTACTGAAGACCCTGCATGCTGCGCACCCTCCAGCCTTCAGTGTCCCGGGTGCACTGAAGGTGGCGGCCACGCTTTCCATTTGCGAGGGCACAGATGCTCAGAGCGGGCACCGGCGGCAGAGCTCACTTGCTGCGCTGGAACCAGGCACAGTCTGCCTTGGGGTGGGCCCACCTGGGCGGCCAGGGACCAGCGCATCCTCAGCGCCCGGAGTCACCTGGGCTCCTCCTGCCGCGCCCACTGGCGTGGAGCGCAGACCCCCAACCCCCGCCCCGCCCCGCCCCCGGCCCCTGGGGAGGCCGGAGATGACCCCCTGGTGCTTCAGGGGCCGCGCAGGCAGAGAAGAGACCAACCCCGCGGCGCCCTCCCACACCGAGCGGTGGTATTCCTCCAGAGCAATGAGGCTGCTCTTGCCTCGTGGCCCCTGAATGGGTAACTCAGGCTTTCTTAATTTCACTTTTGCAGACCCGGGCGGACATGGGGGGAGTGTTTGGGATGAGAAGATTGTGGGGCACTTCCTGAGAAAGTTTTCATATCGCAGGTTTTTTTTTTTTGCGATGAAACGTAAAACAGCAAAAATGACAAAACCGGTTCCAGCAGCCTGCTGACGTCCCGCTGCGGCAGTTGCGATGCCCCCTCGAGGGGCGTGTTCAAGGTCCAGCGTTTTATAGGCTTCAATCTGTGTTCTTCTACTTCGTCTGCTCGCATGGTCTGGGGGACTTGGAGAATGTTTTTCCCTCAACACAAACTTGGCTCGAGTTAGAGAAACACGGAAGTAAGTAATCAGGGTTCTCCTTTGTAGCTGCTAGAAAACAGACACATTCCATTGCTCGATTTTTCTCTAAGTCAGCACTTCTCAAACGTTTTTGTCTTGTGACCCCTCTGCACTCTTAAAAAACGTTGAGGGTCCTAAGAGCTTTGGCTTATGCAGAGGAGAGAGAGACAGAGAGACTGCATTTGGTCTAAAGACTTATGATTTAAAAATCTTATGTATTATCATGTATAAAAAGACAGGTATTATTTTTTTTTTAAAATTAATAGACCACCACACTGCTGGTGAGAGCGTAAAGGGTGCAGCCCTTTTGGGAAACAGGACGGCAGCATCGTATAGAGTTACACACACGCTGATCACAGACCTGGCGATTGCACTCCTACAGTTTATCCAAGAGGAATGAAAACACACATACACATAAAAAAATGCAAGTGTATTATTCATATTCAGCATTATTCATAATAGCAAAAATTGGTGAACGCATAGCAAATTGTGGCACATCCAAACTCAGTAATAAAAATGGACAAAATATTAATTCATACACTAGTGTGAATGAATCTCAAAAAACATCATCTCTAATATGTAGAGAAATCCTAAAACCTGAGAAGAGTTCAGGCAAAACGTGACATTTAAGAAACAAGATAAAGCTGGAAACAGGATTCACAGGAAAATAAATGCAAATGGCGTTTAATCATATGAAAAGATACTCAGCCTCATTTACAATATGAGGGACACAAAGTTGCCCTGAGATATTGTCACTTAAATTGAAAAAAATTTGAAGCGCGCCCTGTTGTTGATGCTGTGGAGAAACAGACGCTCCAGTGTTGCTGGTGGGAGTCACCTCCCCAGCAGAGGGCAGTGCGGCAAAATGTGGGACAATTTCGACTCTGTGCGTTTACCTTCACCTATCTATCTTGCTTCTAGGACTCTCCCCAAAGAAACGCAGGAAAAAAATATCAAAAGAGGCACACAAAACGGGCATAGAAATATATCCACATATGTACTTATATCAGCAAAACGAAACAACAGAAATGCAAGCCAAAATCTAGTAAACTTGGTGACTTCTGGTGGCAGGAAAGACTAGGATGGAGGAGGCAGAGATGATGCATGACGTCTCTGGATATAATTTTCATATAGTTTTGATCTTGGAACCATGTAAATGTTTTGTATAAATTTAAAAGGACAACATTTAAAAAGAAAAAAGAAATTCCTAAAATTTGAAAAAAAAAAAATAAAGGAAACAAGCCTAAAATGCTATCAGGGGGCTGCCCCAGTGGCGTAGTGGTTAAGTCTGGGCACTCTGCTTCGGTGGCCTGGGGTTCGCATCCCTGGTGTGGACCTACACACTGCTCATCAAGCCATGCTGTGGCAGGTGTCCCACATACAAAATAGACGAAGACTGGCACAGGTGTTAGCTCAGGGACAATCTTCCTGAGCAAAAAGAGGAAGATTGGCAACAGATGTTAGCTCAGGGCCAATCCTCCTCACCAAAAAAAAAAAAAAAAAAAAAAGCTATCAGTCTGGTAGCATCAGCACATGGAGAAAATCATTGGTTCAATTGACTTTCGGATACATATTCCTAATAGGATGTACTCTAAGGACAAAAACGCCTCAGAGAAATTTAAATCTGAATTCATTGTTGGTGTGGTTATTTTGAAACTGTTGTAGATGTATTATGGGATAAAGCAAATGACTATGTTAATGTTGTTAGGAACCTTGGTTTCCAGCCTGAGAGAAAAATTTTAAATCAAAGAAGTAACTTCCTGTAATCTTAATGAATTGAAAATATTAGTATAAACATGTTTTCTTTAAGAAAGGCTTTCTTTCTCTGTCTACTAAAAAGCTTTAGAAGGCTACAGCCCAGTAGTATTTAAAAATGAGAACGCCTGGCATACGCACCGTACTCCCTAAACACTGTCTCCATCTTCTTATTCTGAAAAATGATAAATAGCTGGAAAGAATGAAACCCTCACCTTGACTCTCTTGTATGGGCTGGACTATATTTTGGAGTAACCAAATTGATGACGAGGGAAAGTCTTCTTTAGAGGAAAGTGCCCCCTAATAAATTGAGGGGCAATGACAGGCTTGTGAAACTGACCCTTTGCTCCCCTAACAATAATGGATCTGAGCCCTCATTGTCAACGGACACTGAAACCACGAAGTGCACTATTGCTGAGACCATTACGGGGCTCGATCAGGCTGATGATGTGTGAAGGAGTTGTTCAAGTTCACCATCATGAAAGTGAGACGATGGAACATACGCCACATGGTGCAATGCCCATCTCTGAAAGATTCTTGCCTTATAAATTGAAGCTGAATCTAATGATGCTTCTGGATATAGATATCTATTTGTATAAACTACAAAATATAGAGGAAAGGTTTAAATTATGGTAAAAGGAAGTCTTAAACCAAATCCAGAACATGAGCCCTTCTGACAACTAGATGGCAGGGTGTGCACTGGAGTGAGGTGGGGTCTGTGTGTGGAGCAAGGGGCTGGGTATGCAGTAGGAGGGAGTTAAGAACAGGGCACCAAAAAGGAAATGCACATGGCCCTAAGTAGATATAAAGAGGCTCAACTTGGCTTGTAGCAGAAGAAATGCTGATTAAACTTAACTGGTGTGCCATTTCTCTTTAGTTATTTGCCTCATGTCTGAAAGTGTGACCCCCTTCTCTGTGGAATGTGCATTCTCACAGTCGCTGGTTGGAAAGAAAAGTAGTACAACTCCTATGAAGGGAATTTGACGTTTCTTTGTTTAGAAAAACGATCCACGCACATGTCTTTTAACCCAGCAATCCAGCCTCTAAGAATTTATCCTAAAGATTCATGGGAAAAAATACAAAAAGCCATATGCGTAAGGCTAGTCACTGCAGCTTTTTTTGCACCATCGAACATCCAAAGATATCCAGATGCCCATGAGGAGGGGACTGGTGGGGATACCAGGCACATCCCCTCAACGGAGGATCATCAGCGGACAAAGGCGTGAGGAGTGTTTTTACCACTGTGGAGGGATTCAGGATGTGTTCTTAATCACAAAATGCAAATTGAGGAATGCGTGTATAATATGTTACTATTTGTCTTAGGGTGGGCCCCACGATTATACCTGCATGTGTTTGTGTGCCTGTGTGCATATCCTTGCCTATATTTTAAAAAGGAGGGAAAACCAAAAGGATTAAGAATATGTCTACTTACAGAAAGACAAGGACCCAGGGTAGAGAGGACAGGAATAGGATTAAACTGATCAGGATGTGTCCTGAGTGTAGATATGTAAATATTTTTATAATATGTAAAATTAACAGTTAACAATTAATAATAAAATTATGTAACTACATATTAATATTATTTAATAATAATATATAGACAATTATTTTAAAAAATCAATCCCTAATAACTGCAATGGAGACAAGACAGCTACACCTGTCTGTTCAGAGTTGGTAGAGTAGCTGCATGAAGGAGCTCTCCTTGCTGACTTTAAAACAGTTATTTGACTGTATATCTTCAGTAAATTATACTAAAAAGAAAAAAAACCTTGGAAAAATCTTAAACTGGTAGTGTTGTATGTTGATTCTGAGAGCGTTTGGTGTACACTGTGGGAGAATGCAATAGAGGGATTGCTTTGCCATAGGGAGCTGGAAATTTTAGAATGGGAGAAAGAAGATGCAGACGCAAGGTCAGTGGGATCAGTGAAATTCCCAGAAGTCTGAATTTGATTTGAAAGTATCAGTGGGAATTCAGAATGTATTTTATCTTTAAAATATGTATATTTGCAGGTTCTCTCCACTGACAAGGCCTAGAAACAATGGCCCGGACAATGAGTGAACACCCCCAGCACATATACTGTGGTCTCATTTTCCTCTAAAATGAACCAGAACTCCGTAGAGAAAGACCTGATTCCAGGTCTGGGGCAAGAAATGTTCCGATGATCCTAGAATATTACCTTTTCAAAGCCTGCTAAGGTTGTTTAAAAATGGCTCAGGTGCCAACCTGTATAAGCTCTATCCCCAAATGGGCTAATTGAAGCATCAGTAAGAAGAATAACTTCAATGAATTGAAATACATAAACAATGTTAAGTCACCAAGATCATAGTGTTACTAAACAAAACCTTATTGGTGATGTGTTTGTTAATTTAAGGAGCCTAGGAAAACAACTCAATAATTTGAAAACTGGTTTAAAAAAAGAGAGAGGATCAAGTCTTTTCCTGCCTTTCCTATACCAACTACACCACAGGGTAACCAAATAGTTGGTGTTCTGGAAGGAAATCTATCTTTATTAAATATTTCAGCTCCAAGTAATAAATGCAGAGGAAATGACGGAATTAGAACATCACTATGGTGCAACTCCTAATGAAATAACAGATTAGGTAACAGCCCATAAAGGGCTCCAAACATCATAAAGTGAGGGACAGACATCACATGTTCCTGGTGCGCGTAGACAACTTCTCCTATGAGATACTCTTGTCCCCTGGCTCCCCCAAAACCAATCAAACTTGAACCTAATCAAGCCTCGAGGTCTAGCCATCAATTTACAGAAAGTACAGACATACGAGGGACAGAGGAATGTGTTCAAAGACCAGGAGTAAAGTCCAAATTGCAGGAAACTTTCCAGACAAATGACCTGATTTTGTTAACAGACAGATTGCAAGAGGTTAGGGATCACAGATTATGAGACTGAAAAGATATGCCAACCAACTGCAATGAAAATATCTTATGTGGGTCCTGATTTGAATGAGCAACTGCTCAAAAGGACAACTGGGCCATCGTCAGAGGAAGACAACCAGTGACTGGCAGAGTAAGCCCCCCCACACACCTGCCAAGACGTCTGGTCCTAATCCCCGGACCCTGGAGTATGTTAGGTTACTTGGCAAAAGAGAGTTAAGTCTTAAAATAGATTATCCTGGATCATCAGGTGGGCCCACTGTCATCACAGGGTCCTTTAAAGCAAAAGGGAGACAGAAGAAGAGTCCAGGTCAGAGTGATGAGATGTGAGAGAGGTTACACTGGCCGTTGCCAGCTTTGAAGAGGCAGGGAGGGGCCATGAGCAAGGAATGCAGGTGGCCTCTAGAAGCTGGAGAAGGCACGGACATGGATTCTCCTTAGGGCGCCTGAAGGAACCAGCCCTGCTGACTCTGATTTTAGCCCAGCGAGACCCGTTTCTGGCTTCTGACCTCCAGAACTTAAGATAAAAACTTGGTGTTCTTTAAGCAACTGTCTGTGGCAATTAGTTACAGCAGCAACAGAAAACTAACACAGGTGTCAACAGGTTTCACTTCAGAGGCCACATCTGGCTGGGTGGTAATGGCTTCCTGGAGCCCAGTCCTGAAGATGGCAAGGCCTCACTGTCCTGGGTGAAAATATTCATGCCTGCGTCAGTTTTCTTTGCTGAACAACAAATCACCACAAAGTCAGCAGCTTTAAACAACACCCATTCATTGTCTCACTGATCCACGGGTCAGGAGTCCGGGTGTGGCTTAGCTGGGTCGCTGCTCAGGGTCTCACCAGGCTGCAACCAGGGAGGGGCTGGGCTGGGTGCTCAGCCGGAGGCTCAGCCGGGGAAGAACCACTTCCAGGGTCATTGCGGTGCCTGTGGGCAGCACTCCTTTGCCTGAGGCTCTGGCTCCTTACTGGCCCTTAGTCCCCAGGTCCTAGAGGCACTTGCGGGTCTCTGCTACTTGGCCTGCTCCATAAGCAGTTCACAACGTGGCTGCCTGCTTCTGCAAGGCAGCAGGAGAGTCTCTCTCCACTCTGCTGAGATGGAGTCTTACATTTATATAATGTCACCCAATCAAGGGAGTCACATTCCCACCACCTTTGTCATATTCTGTTTGGCCAGAATCATGTCACAGGTGCCACCCACACTCAAGGGGAGGGTCATAAGACCAAGACACAGAGATCATGGGACTGTCGTAGAGTTCTGCCTGTCGCCACGATTGCTGAGGGATCTCTGCCTGACAAGAGGGGAGTGGGGGTGGTGGCACACGAGCTGCTTGTTTGTACATTTTGATCTGCAACAGCAGCTCTCAACCCAGGATCAACTGGGTTGATTTTTTAAAAAAATATAGATGCCCAGTTAACACTGGAACAATTAAATGAGAAGAACTGAGCATCAGTATATTGAAAAGTCTCCTCCCACCAGGCCCATATACCTCCAATAGGCAGCCTAGGTCGCGTTGTGGTTTCCTGGAGGAGAGAATCATTGCTTGTCTCCCAGAGGCTGGAACACAGTGGGGCACAGGGCTGAGGCATGAGGTGGCACCACAGCTGGTGGAGCGGTGAACAGAAGTGGAAGAAAGAGTGGCCCAACGACAGAGATGACAAAATCCATGCAAATTGATCAGGAAGAGCTGTGCTCAGACCAGTTGCTTTTCTCTTCTCTTCTAGCACAGAGGCCTCCAGGGAGCACGGCCCCTGTGAGCGAGACCTCGGTAGGGCCCTGCAATCTCCCCTCCCCGTCCCGCTAAGGTAGACAGAGCACACTCGCCAGAACCCTCGGAGGACGGGCCACAGCGTAGGGGGCAAGGCAAGCATTCTGTTTCTTAGCATTGTTTTTAGTTTCTCGTAAACTTTAAGGGATTTTCACATTGTACTCCCTATTAAAGGCATGCTCCTTTCAATACAAAAAGAGGTAGATAGGTAGATAGACAGAGAGATAGAGAGATAATTTTAAGAGCATTGATGTGAAAGATATGTCAGTTTACTCCGGACTTTACATGAGCCCAGAACATGGCCAAATCCCAGGGAGTACATGGGGGCCCCAGTCCCAGGGCTGGAGCTCTAAGCACATGTGTGTTCTACCCCCTGCCATGTGCTCCAATCTCACCTGGGGTCCATGTCACGCCCTGACCCATTGCCTCCCCTTTCTCAGCCACTCCAAGTCGCTGTCCTGCTGCTCTAATTTCATGCCATTGTGGGGCCTCGGGAACCCTCTTTGAAAGAGAAGGGAGCCTGGGAAACGCAACAAAGGTGGTTTGATTAGCTAGGAGCTGGCAGTGCACGGGGTGGTTATTACATGCCCGCCACGGAGGTCTTCACACTCTCCCCTTCACCCACACCAACGGCGTGGATATTATTCTGATTTGATAGAGGACACAGAGGCCAGAAGGATAATGTGCTTATGCTGTGCATTTGTGCTGTGACAGGATCTGGTCAGACCAGATATGAGTGCAGAGACACAAGAGCATCATTGCACTTTGGCAGTTGGGAGTGTGTGTGGAGGCAGCGGGCCCGCCCCATTGGGCAGGAAGACTAAGAGTGATTAGTGATCTATTAGCGATCAGTGATTAGTGATGCTGACAGGACAACAAAGGGTGCAGGGCAGGGAAGGTGGTCACAGCATCAGACCTGTCCTGTGTTAGGGCCAGGGCAGCGCAAGTGTGGGGCCTGGGGCAGAGAGGCAGTGAAGCCACCACCAGCCCCACCACAATGCTACAATAAAAGCAGCAGTATCGATCTGGCAGGTGCTGCTTCTCCTGAAAAGATATGTCAACCAATTGCAATGTCTGCTTGCCTGTTTCGCTTTTATCTTCCTTGAACTTCCCTGCATTTCTCGATAGGTATCTGTGGACCCTTGAAAATGCGGCATGTGATGATTCCACGACGAATTTTTTAAAACTGTCAAAATTGACTCTAGTGGAGCCATTTTAAGATGGAATCAGAGCCGCTTTTCCAGAGAAACCTCCTTGCTGTTCTCAACCTTGGACTGGGCCAAACCTCCGGACTGGGCCAAAATGGCAGCTGTTTTACAAACCACTGTTTGAGATGTCTGCAGGAGAATGAACATCCTGGTCACAAAGACTGAGGACTGTGGACTTCCTGAAGAATCAGTAGTCAATCAATGTTTAGCCAAGACTAGCTTCTGCCTCCCCCTCCGATTAGAATTCTTTGTAATACAACCTTTCTCTGCCTTTAAAAGCCCCTGACTTTTACTCCCTAATGGGACATTATGTGGGTTTCTACCTGAGTCTGTGCTCCCCAAGTTGCAATTCTTGAGATCCCTAAATAGACTTTTTGCTTCTCCTGTAGTTTATGTCTCGGTTATTTGTTGACAAAATTGATATTTTACTGCATAGAAAAATGCCAGTCCTCCACTGCAGTGTAAAATGACAATTCAAAGACTGTTTTACAGTCTAAAACTTCAAGGTTTAAAATTGGAGCTACTAGAGTCTAACACCTTCCCTGAGGTCTTCCTAAAGGCCCAGGAGACCGCGGAGCTCGTGAGGGAGCCTGAGGGGTCCCAGGCACTTGGCGTTTCAAGGGTTATTGTTTTCTCTTAGACGAGCATTCTCAATTTTTCTTAAAAATGCTTTAAGATTTGTGTTCTACCAAACAATATGACTACATTTGTTTTAACATCAAAAGCATCAATTTTGTGTGAATTTCAGTGAAAGAGCAGGGAGCGTGGTAATGTCTGGGTTAAACCGCTCTGTGTGGGGCGCCAGAGTGCCCTCATGTGTGAAACACACTGGATTGTTCTGAAGATAAACAGATTTGCAGAAACTCAAGCAAAGGACGTAGAATAACTCCTGGCACCGCGTGAGGACACCATGCATATTGTCCTCCACTGCTGGCACCACTGCTATGGCCTGATGTCACATAATGCCAGGGCGTAGTGAGGACCCCGGGCAGGGGCAAGCTCTGCGTTGAAGAGAAGAGAGTGGAGAGAAACGGCTGGGTGAGCAGAGCCTGCGTCAGCCCCAGTGTTGGGGTCACCTCTCTATACACTTAACTTGGTGTCTCATTTCACTTGCCTTTCTCACCACTTCTAATTCCTGTGCTGTTGCTTTATTTTATGTTCCTACACGGGCCCTCATGATGCACGTTAGAAGAAGGTGGGGATGAGAATAAATTAGAATTACAATGAAAGTCGAGAAGAATAATGGATTCCCTGTGTCGAGGGTCTTCTACTTGTGTGCCAAGCTCGATGCCAAGTCTCAGCTTCCCTCGGCGCTCCTCTAAATGCAGATGGGAGCTACAAGAATTGTCCCATTTCAGAAAGCTCATCACTGAGACTCAGAAAGTCATCTAATCTATCCTACACCCCACAGTTACTGAAAAGCTGGCATAGAATTCATTCATTCATTCATTCATTCAGTGTCAGTCGGTCAGTCGGCCAGTCCATCCACTCGTGCTCCAGGTTTGTAGTGAGCACCAGCCACGTGTGGGTGAGGAGCTGGGATGCACCAGTGAACACAGCAGACACAGTCCTGCCCTCACGGAGCTCTCAGCCACCCTGGGAAGACAGACAGTCACTCCAATTGAGAGAAACGCTCTTTTTGAGAGCATCAAGCAAAGCAATCTGGCCTCAGCAGGCTTCCTTGATTGAAGGACACTTGAGCCAAGACCTGAAAGATGAGAAGATGGACAAGAGAACTCAAAGTGCCTTCTGAATTTTGGGTTCAGTTGCATGGAGCAGTCATCTGTTCCTTTTTGTTGCCGGGTGGACACCACTGTATGCTGTCCCTTGATCTCTATGTCCATTCACCAGTTGATGGATTGTTTCCATGGTTTCAAAGACGTTTATAATTTTATAGGTCATCCAGTTTAGGGTGGCTTTCTACAGCCTAAGCAGAAATGGATCTCCTTGGCACTGGGTATTTTTAAAGGCTGCCTGGCTAACTCTGAAGACCAGCCAAGGCAGGGAATGGTACCCAAATAGTGGATTTGAAGAGGGAAGTACCCGTAATAATAGTAACAATTGCATTACAAACAGGAATGGTTTGGCTGCTGGGTAATAGTATTGTTTTGACTCACAGACAATTGTTGGTCCTGGGAGGCTATCGCATTTCCCTGGTGAATGCAAGGAAATCACAGCCCCACTTCTCCAGCTTCTGGGTCTACGGCTCCTATTGGAAGTGACACTCCAGGGGCCCTGTAGGATCAAGGACCAACGGATTTGGCACGTTGCCTAAATGTCTTTGAATTATTTTGCTTCATCTTTCAAAATCCGTGGAAACTTCACGTTTTAGCTTCCATAAGCTAGATGTGTTCGTGATGAGTAAATGGATGGTATTTTTAATTCTTAATTGGAAGATATAAGGAGCATTGGGTGTGTCCTTCAGCTGCACACAGTTCCAGCACATGGACCGGGACCCCTGAGGGTGAGCGACCCCTGCCTGAGAGGCCTGGGCTCAGAACCATCGTGGCCCTCTCACCTAAGGCATGTGCCCAGGCCTGGAGCTGGTGGGTGTACACAGCTTCATCCAGTCTATTTCGTGTCCTGACCCACTTCCCATTTCTGTCCTGCTCTACTTTAGGTGCATTGTGACCCTCTGAAATCCTCCTGGAGGCAAGAGGCTGTATGAATAAATGGACGAGAATGGTGATCTGATTAAATGTGAGCTCCCACCCATCCGGTGGCTCTGTGTGCTGGATCTGTGCGAGGCACTTGTCACACTCTCTGCCACACAGTCCTGAAAAGTGGGCACTCACGCTCATTCAGCAGAGGACACTGTGGCCGGGAAGTGTAATTAATTTATAAGTGGTCACGCAGCCTCCCCTGCGTCATTGATCCAGCATCGTTCTGACCCCAGGTCATGTCATATTTGGGGCCGAGGTTTGGAGGATAATTACTCCCATCTCACGTGCCCTAGGAAAATAACCGTCTTATCGGTTTTTCTATCACCCTCTTACGGAGCCACCTCACCACAAAGACAAATACACTCAATTGCTAACGATGGTGTGTTGCTGGGCACGGACACTGGCTTCAGAGGCCTGTTTTAATGGTGACCCACAGCCCTGACCTGAGCACCACAGAGGCTGCGGCCGGGCACCAGAACAGTGTGGTGCATGGACCAAGAGGAGGCCGATGACCAAGTAACAAGCAATGGTAATATTAATAAGAACAGCAGACATGGGAGAAGTTGCATTTCTCTGAAAACATTTTTTCTTTTAATTGATGGACATAGTAAAACTTGGCTCAAGAATTCCTTATATCGGAGTCTTTTGTTAGGGGTTGAATTGTGTCCCGCAAAATCCCTATGTTGAAGTCCTAAAACCCACAGCACCTCGGAATGTGACCTGATTTGGAAATAGGATCATCGCAGATGGAATTGGTTGAGATGAGGTCATCCCAGAGTGGGTCAGGACCCTCATTTAATGAGACTAGTGTCCTTTAAAAAGTGGGAATTTGGCCCATACCGAGCGGGGCCGATGTGAAGATGCAGGGCAACGTCCTGCGGACAGGAAGACCTGCCTACCAGCCAGGAACGCCTGAGGCCCCCAGAATCCAGGAGAGAGGCTGGAACAGAGTCTTCTCACACCCTCAGGAGGAACCGCCCCTGCCAACACCTTGATCGTGGACTTCTTGCCTCCAGAACACATTTCTGTTGTTCTGAGCAACCCAGTTTGTGGTCCTCTGTTACGGCCACCGCAACAAACTACCACATCTGCACACCTGCGGCAGTGTGCAAAGAAATCTAGATGAAAATTCCCAACCAACCACGTATTCAACAAAAGATTCATATCAGTGATAAGTTTTTAATTATCTTACCAAATACAAAAACAAAATTATCCTACAAAAGCCCAATGGAAAGACCTTTTCACGATTCAATACTTTCAATTCTTAAATGGAGGTTTTTAACCCTGGGGTCTTCAGATCTGTCCTGAGGATTTTGAGAATTCTTTCCATTCAGCAGTGAAGTTTCTTAGGCTTGAGGGGCACAGATGCCACTCTGTGGGGTCCTCTAACGCATTTTAGAGTGGGAGAAGCAAGGCAGTGTGGTGGCCGAGAGGATGGATTCTGGGGCCAGGTGGTCTGGCTTCCAGTCCCAGATCCGTCACTGAGTGGGTGACCTAGCCTCCCTTTGCCTCAGTGATCCCATCTGGAGCACAGGGCTGTGAGTGCCGGGTGTTCTCCTAGTGAGCTGGTGAGGAGTAAACGTCGATGTATGTGTGGTTGGCTGAATAATGCCCCTGCAGACACACCCACGTCCCAACCCTGGGAACCTGTGAATGTGACCTTACACAGGAAAAGCATCTTTGCAGATGTGATTAAGTTAAGCATCTTGAGATGGGGAGATTATCCAGGTGGACCCTCAATGCAGCCACATGTGTCCTTTGAAGAGGGAGGCAGAGGGAGATTTGACACACGGAAGAGAAGGTGATGTGAGGACAGAGCAGAGAGAGATTTGAAGATGCTGGCCTAGAAGGTTGGAGCGGTGGATGGGGCCACAGGCCAAGGAATGCTGCAGCCAGCAGGAACTGGGAGGAGCAAGGAACAGATTCTGCCCTGGGGCCTCCAGGGGGAGCGCAGCCCTGCCAACACCATGATTTTGGACTTCTGGCCTCCAGAACTGAGACAATAAATTCTTGAGGGTTTTTTTCAGGATCATAGCCTATTATACTGATATTCAACTAGCTATTTTTTTTTTATTGTGGTCATAATAGCTTATAACATTGTGGAATTTCAGTTGTACATTAATATTTGTCACATACCATATAAGCATGCCCCTTCAGTCCTTGTGCCCACCCTCCACCCCTCTTCCCCCTGGTAACCACTAAATTGTTCTCTTTGTCCGTAAGTTTGTTTATCTTCCACATGTGAGTGAAGTCGTACAGTGTTTGTCTTTCTCTGTCTGGCTTATTTCACTTAACATAATACCCTCAAGGTCCATCCATGTGGTTGCAAATGGAACAACTTTGTCTTTTTTTCTGGCTGAGTAGTATTCCATTGTGTATATATATCACACTTTCTTTATCCATTCATCAGTTGATGGGCACTTGGGTTGCTTCCACATCGTGGCTATTGTGAATAGTGCTGCAATGGACATAGGGGTGCATAAGTCTCTTTAAAGTGTTGATTTCAAGTTCTTTGGATAAATACCCAGCAGTGGGATAGCTGGGCCATATGGTAGTTCTATTTTTAATTTTTTGAGAAATCTCCATACTGTTTTCCATAGTGGCTGCACCAGTTTGCATTCCCACCAGCAGTGGATGAGAGTTTCCTTGTCTCCACAGCCTCTCCAACATTTGTTGTTTTTTGTCTTGGTGATTACAGCCATTCTAACGGGCATAAGATGATATCTAAGTGTGGTTCTGATTTGCCTTTCCCTGCTGATTAGGGATGTTCAGCATCTTTTCTTGTGCCTATTGGCCACCTGTACGTCTTCTTTGGAAAAATGTCTGTTCATGTCCTCTGCCCACTTTTTGATTGGGTTGTTTGTTTTTTTGTTGTTCAGTTGTGTGAGTTCTTTATGTTGTGGAAACATAAACATATTGCATGTTCTTGGCTCCTTTGTCAAAGATTAGCTGTCCACAGATGTGCAGTTTTACTTCTGGGCTTTCAATTCTGTTCCATTAATCTGTGTGTCTGTTTTTGTACCAGTACCATGCTGTTTTGATTACTGTAGCTTTGTAATATGTTTTGAAGTCAGGGATTGCGATGCCACCAGCTTTGTTTGTTTTTTCTCAGGATTGCTTTGGCTGTTCAGGGTCTTTTGTTGCCCCATATGAATTTTAGGATTCTTTGTTCTATTTCTGTGAAGAATGTCATTGGGATTCTGATTGGGATGGCGCTGAATTTGTCAATTGTTTTAAGTAGTGTGGACATTTTAACTATGTTTCTTCTTCCAATCCACGTGCATGGAATCTCTTTCCATTTCTTTATGTCATCATCGATTTCTTTCAATAATGTCTTACAGTTTCGCTTGTATAGGTCTTTCACTGTCTTGGTTAAATTTATTCCTAGATATTTTATTCTTTTTGTTGCCATTGTAAATGGGATTGTATTCTTGAGTTCTTGTTCTGTTAAATTCCTGTTGCTTTTTTTTTTAAAGATTGGCACCTGAGCTAATAACTGTGCCAATCTTCTTTTTTCTGCTTTTTCTCCCCAAATCCCTCCAGTACATAGTTGTATATTTTAGTTGTGGATCCTTCTAGTTGTGGCATGTGGGACACTGCCTCAGCATGGCCTGCTGAGTGGTGCCATGTCCACACCCAGGATCCAAACCAGCGAAACCCTGGGCTGCTAAAGCAGAGTGCGCGAACTTAACCACTTGGCCACGGGGCCGGCCTCAAATTGCTGTTGCTTTAAGCTACCCATTTGGGGTAATTTGTTATGGCAGGCACAGGAATCAATTACCATATGAAAAGCCTTTAGTGCGGGGGGGGGGGGGGGGGGGGGGGGGGGGGGGTT
>NC_060278.1:107815969-107816651 GCF_021613505.1 Equus quagga | reverse complement strand
TGGTGGGGGGCTGACAGCGGGAGAGGCGAGTGTTGTGCCGACAGGAGACGTGGGCAGCGTGGGGGGGGGTGGGGGGGGGGGGGGGGGGGGGGGAGGTTTCTCAGTCCTGACGATATTGACATTTGGGGTCAGATGCTCTCTCTGGTGGGGCAGCCTGTGCACCGTAGGGTATTTAGCAGCATCCCTGCCTCTACCCAGTAGATGCCAGTAGGACACCTCCCCTTTGATGTGACAACCAGAAATGTCTCCAGATGTTGCCAATGTCTCCTGTGGGGCCAGGATAGTGCCTGCCACTGGTGAGCATTCGGGATGACCACTGGGCATTCTTTTCATCATCACTGTTCCTCTTCCTGGCAGAGCTGAAGGCTGCTCTTTCCCACACCTTCCCCCAAAGACTCCCTTTGTCACAGGAGATGGTGGGGTCCCGCCTATGAGGAAATGGTGGTGAGGGACATGGTGGTGGGGGACATGGTGGTGGGGACATGGTGGTGGGGACATGGTGGTGAGAGACGTGGTGGGGGCATGGTGGTGGGGACATGGTGGTGAGAGACGTGGTGGGGGCATGGTGGTGGGGGCTATGGTGGTGGGGGACATGGTGGTGAGAGACATGGTGGTGGGGGCATGGTGGTGGGGGACATGGTGGTGGGGGACATGGTGGTGGGGGCATGGTGGTGGGGGACAT